>NC_067474.1:102318375-102514219 GCF_947179515.1 Apodemus sylvaticus
AAACCCCCATTGCAATGAAGAGTTCAAAGCTACAGCAGCCTGGGCAGCTACCAAGGACAAGATAGTAAGTGGCAAAGTGGATATTGGAATCATGGCCATGCAATTCTCATAGGACTGTGAGTGAAAGAATTACTGACAAGCAGATCTTTGCTAACAAATTCACAGACATTTCCTTTATATTTTAAAAACAAATACCCAGTTCTAACATATCACTGTTATTTAAATAAATCACCCTGAGATAAAACTGAGGTGCAATATACATGTTTATAATTTATTGTGCAACTATTACAAGTTACCATGTACCCAAGGGAAGTTTTAAAGTTGAAATGGGCCCCGATACATATAAAAATCAAAGCTTCCTTAGAAGGCTAATTCATTTTATGTTGTATATATAATAGCTGAATAAATTTCAATTGCCCCATGTGAATTGGAAGCACGTTAAGCCTTTTCAACACAAACAATATAACATACAAATATTGTGTGTGTTGAGAGGAACAGAGACAGATTCCGAGAGACAGAGAGACAGAGACAGAGAGGGAGAGAGAGGTAAAAGGAAAGTGGGAGGGAGAGAGAAATCAGGAGAATCTCCTTTGCCCATTCTAATTTCCTCTTGCTAGGCAGCACAAAGTCCATAGAGATACATAAATGGATATTGTCAGATATTTGTGGGCCATCTTGAAAAAGGCTTAGCCTCATGTCACAAAACAATGTTTTTGTATCATTTTCCTGCCATGGATTTTCTTAGATGTGAGAATATAAGTGCACGACAGAAAGAAAATAGAAAGGATATGCTTTTCCAAAGAAAACAGATAAGGTTGATGGGAGCTGAGCGAGCACACAGTTAGCACTTAGTTTAAAATGGCAGATCTAAGAAGTTAACTGATGGTCTTGTTTGGGGTGGTTGCTATGAAAATAACCATAGAAAAGCAGTTAGGCATTAAACTGTGATTTGCCAGGCTCCATAAAACTTGAGAAAGAATAAAGACAAGAAAGCTATTTGTAAATAAAATTCAGGAATAATATGCAAACATAAACTATATAACCCTTCGGTTTTCAGAGTGATTCATTTATATTAACCATCAGTTCTGTCTATCACTATTAATGCTGTAAATGTGCCATAGAAATACCATTTTGAAAATAATTATAGATGCGGGAAGCCAGACAGAAGACAGCTCGAAGAACTTACGGGAGAAAAACAGCTGTCTGGGTTAAATTGATAGCACTATAGAATACTATGCAGTAAATCCTGACAATTATAGAACAAGAAACATTGTATTATCCACATACATGGTAGAAAATTCTAGAAATAAACATAATTATGCCTCTTATTCTTTATGGTGGCAGCAATGAACTAATATGTGAATAGTAATCGTTTCAGAGTGTTCTGCAGTGCTGATTTGATGGCCGTGAATTGCCTTCATTTATTTGTCTCGAAAGTTCCTTCCTTATTCCTTATTCCTTCGTCAATTTTAAAAGATGGCATTGTTGAACTTAGCCATCTTTACTGGTAGTCGTTTAATTTCAGGTTGGAGGCTCAGTGCTCCAGGGTAGAGGAATGCCATGGTGGTAAGGTGGGAGTGAGTGGGTGGGTGAGAGCACCTCTGTAGAAACAGGGGGAGAGACGATGGGATAGGGTGGTTTGTGGAGGGGAAACCGGAAAAAGGGGTAACATTTGAAATGTTAATAAATAAAATATCCAAGAAAAAAGAAAAAAAAAGAAATACCATTTTGATAACCGACTATCCTGATACCACAAAAGGGCATTAAAATATATTAGTAATTTCTAGTTAACAATGGCATGGATACACTTTTACAGAATATCAAGTAAAACAACTTTTAATTGTATTTTTTAAAAGATTTATATTTATTTATATGGATAATTTAGTTGGATCCATGTGTTTAATGAGCTATAACAGAACACGGAAGTTTTGGGAGGGAAAATTTCTAGCTTTTCAAACAGCAGAGAACAACCTAGAGAAACAAAGTTCCAGGCTGAGAGAGTCTATCTGCTTGTCACGTTTCTTTTTATTTTCTAAGTTCCCAAGTTTGCTACACAAGAATGCAGCGCTGTGTAAACTAACAGTCTACAGGTTTCTAAACTAACTAGAGAAGACAGCTGAATATTGATAAACTCTATAGACTTCTTTAAAGAACGCTTTTTTTTTTTGCCTTGATCCATGTTAAAATTTGTGATGAGAAAGAACTAGAGGTTCAGAAATAAAAATAGTTCTGTTTTTTTTTTTACCATTTTATTTAAGTGCATCTAAGCAATGAAAATTTTCACTGTGCTGTAATCTATATGCTAAAGCTTTTTTTCAACCCAGATTGAGTTCCTGATTTTATATTAGCCAATGAATTCTACTTAATACATTCTAACTAAGAGATCATGCTTTCTGTTACTTTAGAAAGGTAGGGCATGCCAAATTAGTATGACATCATTCTTCTTCTCCACTGGAATACAAACTCTGGTTTTTAAGTGCTTTCTTGGAAATGTGTTCTCTTCACACTGCCTTGTCAGCTTATTTCCAACAAAATCCTTTAAGATGCATTTGCAGAACATGGTCATTGTTAAAGACTTCTAATTAAAGAACCACAGAATAATGGAGATGGGACAGCCCAGCTACCTGAAGACCACACCCTTGCCATGTGGAATTTCCCGTGTTGAACAGTATCATTTGAGTTTATTTCATTGTTAGGTATTTTAGAAATTACTCTAAGCCCTAGCAATTCTCAAAATTGAAATATTTTCCCTCTCCTTTTCTACTGTACAACGTAATGCAAAAATGTGATTAAGCAGAACTTTCTGTTTATATTGTGTGCACACACATTGTTTTTGAGAAAGAATTTGTTTGTTGATATAAAATGAATACATAAGAAATTTGACTGGCTTTGCAATGAACAGAACCTTGTAGTAGTCGAGAGACAGAACTTAGAAGACACTTATTGAAATTTCATATATGTTGTTTAGGATTTCATTTTTACTGACAACAGTGGCACTTCCCCCTACTAATCAGGAAAATCTGAAACATAGCCCATTTTCCTTTAGAAAAAACAGATTTTAATAAGACAGAGCAAGAATGGTGCTACTACTATCAACAAGGGGTTTCACTAATCCCTGGGAGGGGAAAAGGAGGATTACTTAGCTTTATGGTTGAGAGCACTTTTTGCTTTTTCAGAAGGCACAGGTTTGGTTCCCAACACCCACATGGTGGCTCACAACCTTTCCTAACTCCCGAATATCAGATGCCCTCTTCTGAACTCTCAGGGCACGTGGTGTGCATATGTACGTGATGGCAAAGCATCCATACACATAAATTTTAAAAATAAACATATTCAGTATGTCAACTGTGATGCATCCAAGGAGAGAAGTAAAGGGGAATGAAGAATATGCATGACAGAAAGTTTACAAGGGGCATTCTTAAGAGTCTGTCTGATAAAAATAGCTGTTGTGTACAGGGGACAGTGAAGCTAGGCATCCGGCTTCAATGCTTTCTGATCTTACACTAGGAACTGAGCAATGAACGAACATTGACTTTGCTTGTACTCACATAAGTAAGCTAATGGCATCTCCATGTGGCTGATGCACCTGTTCTGCTCATTTCCAGATGAGAAAATGGAAGAGAAACTTATTTAAAGCCACCAGAGGCTTTTTTGAAGGATATAAACTTAGTTATTCTAGGGCCAGTGTCCTCAAATCAAGATATTATACTTGAGATAAGTTTTCAAGTTACATTGATTTAAATGAAATTAGGAATTGTTATGTATTGGGGATAGAATTTCTACCATCAGATCCAGACAGACAACAGTTGAAGATTTTAACACCTTCATTAGCACTGTATGTCTGCTGGGGCTGGCTATCATTCCCTACATGTGATCCCTGCCTCACATGGAGACTCATCTGTCTGTGCACATATTTTCTCTTTTTCCTCCTGGAACTTTTGCTGAAGCTCTGAACAACTCTCTTTTTTTGAGGTTGGTCCTGAATCATGCCTCTTGCCTTTGTCTGCACCAGAATTCATGAAATGAGACATCTTTGTACACGTGTCTGTGTGCTTCATAGTTCATATCCGAGTTTAAAAGGAATGCTGGAAGAGGCGGATGGAGTCAGTCTCCTGGAAGGGAAGCTAGTCTACACTAATCACACATCTCTTGTGATGGTATCTAACGATGGAGGACATCAGTTACATCTAAAGAGCCTCAGCCATTTAGTTCCAGGAAACTGTATTTGAGCTTGCTCAACAGGCTTGTCTGCTCTGGTCTCTTCATAAAGCTTTCATTTTAAATCACCCTCCATGTTGCATTTGTTGGAAGTGGAGATAGCAATTCTGTGGCAAAGCACTTTTATATTACCACCACCAACAAAGGCTCAGAAAATGGGTTCTGGAAAGGAAGGGGATATAATGGACTCTTACAGATATTTTGTAGAACTGGAGGCCATGTCTACAAGAAGGAATCTCCCTCTTTGATTGCTGGACATGGAATCAGTTTTGATTTAGAATTCTGTATAACTTTGTTCAGATAGTCTATCACACTGAGTTTGGTTTCCATATAAAATAACATGTCCAGGATTGTTTTTTATGACATTTGTAAATATGCACTAAATAGAAGTGTTTAAAATTGTTAAGTGAAGATGCAAGTCATACTTCTTTTAATGGTGAATATTCGTTTAGGTGCTCCAACAGGCATATCTATAAAGTAAATACCCCACAAGCTTGTCTAGGTGGGATATTAGGGAAGCTGAAAAATTGAAGCCAGGATCCAACATGTTCTGAACTGCCTGAGTAGAGATGTTATCTTATTCATTTCTGTATATCTAATGTGGATGATCACAGTACATATCGTATAGTTTGTTTTACAGGTTACTGAATAGCTTGGCTCTGCTGAGATTCAGAAGGAAAACTGATAATGGAGATGAACCAACTTCAAAGTAAGTCATCATGCACTGATGAACAGAGAAAGAGAAAACTGAAAAATAAGCTAAACAAGGTAGGAGAGCTGAGTGGGCAAGATGGCCGTGACAGAAAGCTGGAGGACCTTGGCATGTATATGACCAAAAAGATTGCTCGTCACAGACCTTGGTGTCCGCTTCTGTGTTAGAGGGACCCAAGCTATGTGGTGGCTTCCCAGTGCTCAACACACTGGTTATTGGGCTGAGTGCTTGTTTTTCAGCAGCCCTAAACAAGTGCACTGAAAATAACTTCCCACAGAGCTAGTGCCATGACAGCATGGTATCCAACTTGGCAAAAAGAGTTGTCTAAAGTAACTAGTATCTGACTATGATCTACTCTGATCCTCATGAGTCCTGTGCCCCTATCAGCTCCAGGAGAAGTCTTTAACCTAGATTCAGTTTCTGTCAGAATATAGTTATGATGGTAATGGTGCTGGTGACAATGGTAATGAAGAGGATAAGGAGATTAAAGCCCAAACTTACTAAGCACTTACTATGTGCCCAGCACTATGAACATGGTTACTAATTCTGACACCATCAGACTTTCCCAACTGTTAAAGTAACAGACGACAGTGTATGGTGTGCATTATCTATGAGCAGCAGTTTTGTTTGCTGGGCATACTGAGCCATGTCCAGGGGCTGTACAACCTCCCCTAATTATTTTAGACTTGAGATCAAGCAATGCACCTGCCCCTTGCCCTTTCCTGGCAAAAAGTCTGTAATTGCATCTGTGTCCAAAGTGCTGTTGGAATCTAGAAGATATACCTTCAAAGTACTGAGTTCATTGTCTGAAGCAGTGAGCACTGAGTAAATATTAAATATTTCAGGCACTGATCAAAGTCAGAAATGTATGTTCTTCCTCACAAGCAATCCCCAGACTGCAGTTACAAAGAAAGTCACTTGTGAACATGATGAGGTTGCAGGATCCAAATCCGTTTTATCTTTTGTGCTCTAACAGAAACACGTGGCTCTTTGTCTCAGAGCAAAATGGAAATTGTTTTTCTTTCCACCGCAGTATTAATTCCCTTGGTTAGAGAGTAAGAAAATCATTGGTCGATTTCTGAACTGTGAATAAGCAAACACAAAGAGAGAGAGGGAGCTAGCGAGAAACTGGGTTTGTTGAGCAGACAAGGTCCATTCCAGACTGATGACACAACGTTAAGTTACGAATAGTGAAGATAGAGAAGGCAGCCACACAGAACTCACCACAGGCTTGCTGTTAACTCCCAGATGTCTGGACTCAGGGCAGTGTCTTCTCACTGCTACAGGGACTCATCTCAACAGTGTGCCTGTAAATAAACTAAAAAAAAAAAAAAAAAACAATCCCTGAAGAGAAAGCTTGGCTTTCGTGTCTCTTCTCTGTCCTCAGTGACTGTGGCCACAGGTCTTTCATTTCACCATTTCTCAGCTTAGGTCTCCTGTCCTTGGTGATGTCCTGAGTAGTTGCTTTGTTTTGGTGTCTCTGGGAGGCCTGCCAACTCTGGCCTCAGAGATCCCAAATGATGAGATAGAAAGTTCCAGACAATGTTACACTGGCTCTTCTTCCCCAAGCTTTTTTTCCCTGAACTCCCTCCCTTTTTTTTTTTTACATTTTCTTTCTCTTAGGTGGGGCCTCTTAGGCCAGAGATATTGGAGTCATGGAATTGGATAGTTGCACAATACTAAGAATCCTCAAACCCAAGTTTCAGTGCCGGGATCTCTCACAGCAACTTTCTTTTCTTTTTTTTTTCACAGCAACTTTCTTATATGTACATTCTTCACAAATGGATGGCTCATTTTTAGTTTGTTAAAAAGAGCTTCCTCATGGTTTTAGTTCCTTAATTACTTATATTTCTAGCTAATGAAGGTGTGCACATGCTTATGTGGGGCATTTATTCCTTTCTCTTTCATCTGATTTCTCTGTGTCAGGTTTAGAATCATCCTTTCTGAATATTACAGAGAAATGGAAGTGTGGAAGAGGACAGTGATTATAAAAATTTGCTTGGTTCATTCATTCACTCACAAACTAGATCACTCTACAAGCCAGGCTTCGCAATGAATTTATCCAGAGGGATAAATGGTAATATACATAGTATTGTTTTCATAGAGTTTATGATCCAGCAAGAAATACAAACACGAGGAAAAATTATCCTATGGTGTCAACAGAATCAGTGTGCAGTGGGGCACAACTTCATGTATGGAAGAATTGTAAGCCCACTGTGATTAGACTCAAAGCAAGAGATGTGGAGTCTCCACAATGAATCAGGGTCTTACTGGGCTCTGGCCTTTACTCTGACAAAATAAGAAACCAGAGGAGAATCTTCAGCTGTGAGTCAAAGGCTTTAGCCATTTTACCATCACTGTTGCAATGCTCTGGGCAGATGCTCGGTATCATTCTGCTTCAGATGCGGTTGCAGCAGTAAGCACTGCTTCAGGCAGGACCAAATCATCTGCCATAGACTGGGCCACCTCTCTGCTCTTCACAATCCTAATGATTCATTTGTTTGAATGGACAGTCCATCGCTCTGAACTGTGCTATGTAGACCTAGTGGTCAGTAAGGACTAATCCCTGCTTTGATTTAGCACGTTGACCCTACACAGAACCTAGCTATAAATGACCCGCAGGTTGAACTTAGACATCTAGAAATGATTAGTCATTTTCTAGTTCTCCACCATTCATAGTCTATCTGATTAAAGACTTGATTACAATGGGTTTTTCTCTCTTTTCTTCTATACTTTTACTGAATATAAGCTTGGAAAATAGTTTAAAAATAAGAAGTTAATAACTCAGACTGAGATAACTCAAGCTGACATCACTTGCTAAGCTTCTTCTGGGTGGTTGGGAATCACTGTAATATGTGTTTATAGACCACATTAAAGCCCATGATTGTTAGGTTGTAAGAATCCACCTTCAAATGTCATCAGATGATTTTTTTATGGGCTTCTTGTTTGGGGATATTAAAGTCCCCTTGTTTTTACTTTGTAAAGAAAGGCATGATAATAATGGCATATACCAATAATCCAGTCACCTAGGAAGTAGAGACAGGAGAATACAAATGAAAAGGCTACCCTGGACTGGATGAGACCCTGTCTCAAACATCATACTAAGTGAGGTAACCCAGTCTCAAAAGATCAATCATGGCATGCACTCACTAATAAGTGGATATGAGCCTGGAAAACTGGAATACCCAAAACATAATCCACACATCAAATGAGGTACAAGAAGAACAGAGGAGTGGCCCCTGGTTCTGGAAAGACTCAGTGTAGCAGTATAAGACAAAACCAGAACAGGGAAGTGGGAAGGGGTGGGTGGGCGAATAGGGGGAGGGAAGGTGGCTTATGTGACTTTCGGGGAGTGGGGCACCAGAAAAGGGGAAATCATTTGAAATGTAAATAAAAAATATATCGAATGAAATTTAAAAAGAGAAAAAAAACAAAAAAAAGAAAATTAAAGGATACAAAAAATAAAAGAAGGAAAAAAGTAAGCAGAGGCTACCTCATGCTTAAATTTTTGTGTGCATTTGAGAGTGTTCCCTCACATGACCTTAAACATATACTTAAAGCTTATTTTATACATTATGAATTTCCCTTACCAAACCACCTGGCAAGTTTAAAGATATGCCTATGTTGTTGCTGTTGTTGTTGTTGTTGTGTGTCAAATGCAAATAAAATTTTCCCACTGCTTTGAGGCAGTATAAGTATATTATTGTCTTAACTTTCATCTTAACTATTATGAATCTTGAAATTTTAAGAAGAGCAGTTTATTAAAACTTCTATTCCTTTTATGTAAGCATGCAGTTCTCTTCGCCATGCTTGATAGTTTTATTGGCTTATTATAAATGCATATAGTCCTTTCAAATGTAAAAGTTTAAACCCTTAGGTCACCATAGAACTTATGGTATTTATTTCAATCTATTTATAAATTTTAATGTTGTTTACAACATTTTAAAAAGTACAACCAAGGATTTAGAACAGTCTCACCTACACAGACACCATTTGTCTAGGATTGCAGTAAAAATGCAGAAATTTCCTCTCCTGATTTCTTTTTCATATTGACATAGATAAACTTAAAAAGAAGAAAAGAAAAATAAAGAAATTAGATTCCTGGGCTTCACTCTGAAAAACAGACAACAAGCAAACAAAAAAAATGACAACAGAGAACAACAAATAAAACCTAAACAAATCCTTCCACATGCAGTTATAAACAAGTCAAGAAGAGTCCCATTTCCCTAATAAAACTAAACACTTTAAAAAGTAATAATGGATATGAGTTATGGCCTGCAAAAACTAAATCTGAGACTTGCCTCAATATTTTAGTGTGTGTGTGTGTGTATGTGTGTGTGTGTGTGTGATTCGTGTGTGATGAAACAGCTCTATAAGGAATCTAATAAGATTTATATAATTTATTTCTTTCTGGGGTGTGGTAACTTCTCAGCCACCATTAAAACTATTAACTTGACATCTATCACAATTTTCATTTAAATGCTAACCTTTAATGAATTCTCTTTAGTGAAGCCATTGGGGCCAAACAAGTCTGAATCCATTTGCTCATCTGTACATGGAAGAATGTTCCCACCTTGGAGTACTCTGGTCAGACTACCTGTGCTAAAGAAGATCAAGTAAGGAGCTAGTTACTGCTCACAACACACCCTTGTAATGCTGAATTCTGTTCCATTTCACCATCCTGCCTCAGGCCAAGAGATGGATTTTTTTTATAAAAGGAAAGGATGCTTCTAAATATGGTTGTTCTATGTGCACATGAGTCCTCATAGTGTGCTGTTACATTTAAATAGAAAAATATGTGATGGTTGACTTCTACACATTATACACTTTTCAACAAGCATATTTAGAAATCGACATGTGTCTGGTATTGTGAAAGGCACTGGTCACACAAAATACAGCTCTTCGTGCAGGCATAAAACACTACGGAATTTTGTGGGTAAACCATCTGAAAAAAATACTTAATTGAATTTTACCCCTACGTCTAATTGTGTCTGCTGCACTGCTCGAACACTAGCTTACCCAGAAGCAGAGAACTAGCCTACTGAGAAGCAGAGAACTGGAGGTCAGACACTGAGGCACAGGTGACATTTCCTCTACAAGTGTGCTGTGTGACAAGAAATGATAAGCTCTGAACCAACTGAGACCAGGGTTCTAATACTGTCCTGGTCCCATTAACAACAGGACACTCCAAGACAGTTCCCATAACACCAATCAGCCTTTTTTTTTCCTTGAAAGAATCACCAATTTATCTCAAATCAGGCTGATTATTGATCACTTTGCTGTTTCTGGAATGTTCCTTGAAGGAACTATGCTTTCAACAGCAAGGCTAACTATCATGGGTATGCTCTGATAATCTTATGATTCAGATATGTCTCTCGTAGTTATTTTTCATCTTCACCATATTGATCCTAAGTCTTTTGATAAGACTGAGAAATTTTATTTTAGAGAATTGAGATAAAACGGCTGATTATCTCCTGCCTTCTTGATTTGTTTTATTTGCTAGGATAGGAAACTTGTGTTCTATGATTGACTGACTGATCATAGAACTTGTCACTAATTGTAATTCCGAAAAAGGCACTTGCCTCCTAACACTTGGCAAAATCCTGATTTGAAGAGCACATCTAGAGAAAAGTCATCATTTATCTCAACTGACATGTTTCTAATCTTTCCCACGATTCTCTGAACAATCAAAATTTCAATTATTTCTGCTCATTTTTTCCCAAATCAGACTTGACTCAAGCAAATCCCATAATTTTTTTGGACACATTTTCTTCCTGAGGAAACCAACTATTGAAACGTGGAATTTGGAGTTCCCAAGCAACTTTTCTACATTTTGATGAAGTGATTCTACACTGTTTAGTCATCTTAAGTGCTCTATAGACGATTACTTCAGTGTCATGGCCTATATTCTCAAGATCCCCTCTCTTCTTATTCATTTTTACACATGACATTCTGGGAGCTCTTTGCAGTTTGGTAAGTAGATACTGGTAAATTCACCTTTCCAGGTTCTAAGATGTGTCTCTTTTAGGAGACCAAACAGAAAAGGAAAATTAAACAAGGGCTCCGAAAGGAAATACAGTGGAAAGCTTGAGAAAGAAAAAATAAAAACAAAGACAAGAAAAAACGCCAGGGCAACACACACATATCTTAAGTTGATCATTTTCTGAGCCTTTTGAAAGCTGTCCCATCTTCACAACATGCAGATTTGGTCTCAAGTCAAGGCGTGGGAAGTTTTCAAAAGAAATCTGGGAGGTGACAGAAATATGTCCTAGCTTCTGATCACAGTGATGTGACACACTTTATTGCTGGATCATTGTTAGTTCAGCAGCACATGCCAAAGCAAACACTTGCAAAAATGATATCACCGGTGGCAGGATTAAATCTTTAAAGCAACAACCACTCCTGAGATCGGAGAGCCATCGTCTGCACCACCATTTCCTCTCTCCCACCGCTTCTCATAGCTCTGTGCTCCCAACTTAGAGCCCAGTACATTGAACCTCACTGAACCTCTAAGTGTGTGAACAGGATTGTATGGGATAGTCAGAAATCATCTTTAGTACTCTATCCAGAGTAGGGGAAAATCGAAATCACCGAGAGGATTTAGCATGAAATACGAACTTGATTTTAACCTGCCGTAAGGTGCAGCTGACATCCGACTCTTTTGTTTTTGCTTGCTGTGGGTTTTCTAAGCCCCTTTCATGTTGACCTTGCCTCCTTGTTCTTCTGGTCTTTATCTCGTTTTGATCCTATAAAAAGCAATGTTGACTGTCCCTCCTTCATACTGCCAGGTCTTTCTCCTTCCCTGAATACGTGAAATTAAGACACCAACCTAAACAACCAAATGGACTGAACAAGAAGAGTCGCCAGGTGCTGGAGGAACTAAACTTTCTCAAATTAAACCACCCACACCGTTTTCCTGATCTCAAGAGGACTTTTTCTGCTCTAGGAGCCTCTTACAGAGTTCAGCACATTACCTTTTGACTGTCTGTTTTGCTTTTAGAAGAGACCCAGAGGGCGTCTTTAAACTAGTGAATATTCTTGGTTCTTCTTACTACATTATTTTACTCCCTGTAGCTTACCAAATAGCCCAGGAATACATTTGACTGATTTATTTGAAGCAGGGGTTGTGGAGAAAGAGGCCAGGACCATCAGAAAAGACCGCCTCTGTGATGCTGTCTCTCATCACCCGACAGGGAAGGCTTTACCAGCACACAGCTGCTGCTGACTTAGGAAAACAGCTTTCTGGGAATAGGCGGTTGTAACAACTTGCCTGAAAGCAGAAAAACTGAGATAATTACAGCAGAACATGTGAGTATGTACTTTTTTTTCTTTGCTACATTACTTTGGCTTGTAATACATTTTCACGTCCCTTAGTTCCTTCTGTTACCATGTGTTGGACTGCATTTCCAGTAGGATACATGGGAAAACCTTTCAGATCTAACCATCCACAGCCTATCAGAAGACAGCATAAAATTAAGGTGTCCTCATAGATGAATGCGCACTACTCTGGCTGTGCCTCTGTTTCCATTTCTGTCTCCTGGATGTGGTATTTCTTTATGTGTTTTTGCATGCATGAGTGCGTGCATGTGTGTGTGTGTGTGTGTGTGTGTGTGTGTGTGTTATAATGCCAATTACTGCTATATTCAAAGGGATTTCAACTACACATGAGGAATAAAAGGTCACTTTTAATTAGGAGCAAGGGTAGATTAATGACTGTCCACTGTTAGTTCATTTTGAAAGTTAAAATTTAACACTCTTGAATGATGGACTTAAAAATCAAACACAGCACAAAACTGTGAACCTAATTTGGATGTAGTGACATCCCATGACAAACCCCCAGGGACCACTTCTCTGTATCACTTCTTCAATTTGAAAGCAGCACCATTCTGTTTTACTTTAGTCATAGGCGTTCTTGTTCAATCCAGCCTTTCTCCATTCTTTCTCCCTTTCTTATTGCTGTGGTGAGCTTTGGAGCCTTAAACAGAAAAAGAAACTTTGCGAATATAAGATAAAGTAAAGATCTCATACAAAAGCAAATACACACACACACACACACACACACAGAGAGAGAGAGAGAGAGAGAGAGAGAGAGAGAGAGAGAGAGAGAGAGAGAGTCACAAAATGGACCACTTTAAATACCTTATAACAATGACAATCAGGCTAACATTCTTTTTCTTTAAACTTCATCATACCACAAACTGGATATTTATGGTGACAAATATTAACATTTGTGCATAAGTCATTGGCCAGATTTTTAAAAAAGTGATGGTATTATACAGAGAACTTTCTGCCACTAATTTTCTGAATGTTACAACAGGATTGATCATGTTTCTTAATCTCTCATTGCAACTCCTTTCATGAGCATTGATCTATATATGAAACTTATAGACTCTGTAGATGAAGGTACAAAATAGTGCTTAGGATTTCAAACTTGTCTGGGGAAGGAGCTCAGTTGAAGGTCATGTGTGCAGCATCCACAGGTCTGTGGTTTCTATTCTAGCACTATACAGTAAAGGGCAAAGGAGGAGGAGGAGGAAAGGAAGGAAGGAAGGAAGGAAGGAAGGAAGGAAGGAAGGAAGGAAGGAAGGAAGGAAGGAAGGAAGGAAGGAAGGAAGGAAGGAAGGAAGGAAGGAATAATAGTAATTCAGCCTATGAGCCAGTTGTGGCGATACCTGCATAGCATCTCAGCTTTTGAGAGGCTGAGACAGGAAAATTATCATGAAAATGAGGCTTGCCTGTGTTTCTTAGTAAGTTTGAGGCTAGCATAAGCAACATAGTATGACTGTTCTTTCAAAAAGCCCCCAATACTTCAGATTCTCCAGACTGCTAAAGTCCAAATATTGACTGCTTCAGGGGTTACATGACTTGAAAGGAGCTTAAACCTCAGTTCTCTTGTGTGAAAATGGGCACAACCATAACCTCTAGTTCCCTGAACCTCATATTATCCAAGTGCTCCCTGCAGTGTTTAAAGGCTCAGATTGGATATTGCTGTGTGTGTGTGTGTGTATGTATATGTGTGTGTGTGTGTGTATGGAAATGCATTAATGGCAACAAATTACTAGGTTTTCTAGTTGACTATTTCACTCATATATGAATTACCTGAAAATCTCAGATTAGCCCAATTTAGGGACACGGTTCCTATTTTTAGGGAAAAAAACTACAGAGCATTTGCCTAGAAAATTATTCGCTATGTATAGTTGAAGTTTCTACGTCATTGCTATCCTAGATCTAGTCCTTCAGTTCCTTTCCCAGTCTCTTCTTCCACAATTCTTGCAAATGTATTTCTTTGTGTTTTAGCAACATTCATTGATTAGCCATTCAGCAGCTGTTGTCTCCTCTCTGTCTTTTCTGTCTGCCAACATTATGGTTTCTTGACACATTCATTCCTTTGTATTCTGTTCTCTATAACTCCAACCTTTCTACAAGCTCAGATGTTCAGAGTCTGCTCTGTCTTTCCTGTCTTTCCTTCTTCTGTGTCCTCCAGTTCCTTGTCCTGGCCTGGCAGTGGAAACAGACTGAGTGACACGCACATAAGAAGGGTCACTCCAGTTCAAACAGGTACAGAATGTAGCAGTGTGTCTCTTTGTTAGATTCTGGAAAGCATTGTATAGGGACAATTAATTATACCTGAAATTTAATTTATGTCCTAACGGGGGAATTTGCATGACGGTAGCATTTTCCTTGAGGTTAAAACTGTTTTCATTATTTGAATTTCTCTCAGTTACGTGGTGGGTGATATTTATTTTCAATATACATTCAAAAGACAAACAAGTCCCCAGGTGTTTCTACTTTTGTTCTTCTATATTAGTCTTTCAGATTTATTTGTAACATCCTTTTAGAAGTCTTAATCAGAAGATTTAGGAGATACATATTAAGTTGTTCTCCATCTTTTTACTCTTTCATCAGTTTTCATTCCGACTTTTCTTTTCCTATCATTTAGACATCTACGTGCCCGCACTCAAGCTTCGTGGCACTGCCGCTAACCTCAAGCCAGAGGCTAGGAGAGAATAATGGAGCTTTCTTCACAGATCAGGGCTGAGTAATGCAGTTGTTCACCTTCCCTGGGGCTCGTTGCACAATGTATCTCTGCCATCTCTGGTCTGTCCTGGAAGTGCTCCAGCCTCAGCCTCCTGCCAGCCTGACCTGAATGCACCAATCTCGCCAGACCCCAAGACGTCTGTCTGTAAGGGATTCAATGTGCACTAGTAACACTGAATTCTTCCTTCCTGCTCTCTTGGTTTGGTGAAGTCTTCCACTCCCTAAAACAGTTGTGTATTGAGCCTCTATAATTTGCTTGAGTTTGACTTCTTCGTGTTAAAAATAAAGACTTCTTCTCTACCCTCCAGGAGCTGACCAATGATCCAGGAAGCTAGAAAATAAATGGTAAGAATGTTACATTGAGTCACTCCTTAACTGAGGATGGATTGTGTGCACAGAAATGCTGTCCCATATAGACCTGTGATTGGCGGGGTCCTTGGTGCCTTTGGGGCACTCTGACAGAAGTACTTTTCTCATGGAGGAAATTCTAGGTCGGGAGCCCATCCTGACCCAATGGCAGTATCATGTGGATTCTTCCTTTACTGTTTACAGAATGTAAAAAGTCTTTCGAATTCTTCCATTTACCATCAGTGGGAAGCAATCTTCCTTCTTTAGTGATGCCATAAGATTCTTCCTCAGCGTGCCTGGGAGAACTTCCAAAGTGTAGTGTGCATCCCAGCTGTTTAAGTGTGGCCTTCCTCTTCCAAGTTGGAAATTCTCAGAGAGTGTAATCTCTGTTCATCTCAGTGCCTTGAATATTACTGATGCTTAATAGACATTTTAAAAATGAATCAAAAAGAAAGAAAGAAAGAAAGAAAGAAAGAAAGAAAGAAAGAAAGAAAGAAAAAAAGAAAGAAAGAAAGAAAGAAAGAAAGAAAGAAAGAAAGAAAGAAAGAAAGAAAGAAAGAAAGAAAGAAAGAAAGACAGACTTTCTGGTGAAAGGTCCTGGGCTCCAAGTGTCAGCAACTACCTGTTGTGACTCATTTCCTGTTGACTTTACATTCTACTACCAGAGCAATTTTAGCAGATGCCAGAAGTTCTTATCCATGTGTAATATGTAAATGAGAAATATTACAAATTATGATGACTTGTCTTTATTTTTAGTAAATGTACCATTCCCACAAACCCTGTGGTTTATAGTTTGGTGAAAAAGACAATGGGGTAGACAGATCTATCCCCAAATCTGCTTAGTCAGCACAGGTAACCTTGACCTTGAAAACCAAGTGAAATGAACTAGTGAAAGTATCAATATACAATATTTATTGGATTTCTGCAACAGTGAATCTTAGTAATTGTAGAATAATGCAAGGGACAGGAAGTGAGCATTAACATAGACTTGTGCCTTGTACTGTCTGCACAATCTCTCTCGTGCAGACTACTTAGTACCTGCAGGCACCAAGTTGCTTCTATCATTATTAACTCTATTTTACTGATCTCAGGCTGGGGGTTCAGGACTCAAGTAACTCAGACAACAACCTTTTCTGAGTGTGTAACAGACTAGGATCCACTACTGTCTAGCCCTAAGTCCCGCCCCTTATGCTGCTTATGCATCAGAAATTTCACTGACCTACCCCATCAGATGTTGTGCAGCACTCATTTTAATAAAATTTATGTATAGATATAAGTACAATGAATAATCTATTTACTCTAAAGAGGTAGTCTTTAGGTGGCTATATCATTGTTTGAAGCTTTTATGCATCATTCTATACGGGTTTGAAATGGAGATGCATAACTGAGCTTAAAGGTTTTAGACTTAAAGCCTGGGAAAGTCCACAAAATGAATTATCATTCCATTTGAAAACCTTGAAGTTATGGTTGGGCAAGCTTCTGAAAGGAGCCTGCCATCCTGTCCATACCCACTCTTCTCGTGAGGGATTGTATCAGTGGGATGGGAGAAGGAATATCGATTAGCAACTCACTTTTTGAGCATTCAGTTCTTTCTTAAAATAAAATATTTTTACCACTTCTTTGATAGGTTTTTAATTGCTTTTAATTTTTTGCAGTCTAGTTGTTGCCCCACTCCCGGCCTGCCCTTCCAAGGTTCCTAATCCATTCCTCCTCCCCACTGTCTTCAAGAGGATGATCCTTCATGATCATGTTCACCCTAACTCCTCTCTCATTTTTCCCATACCCACACTACCCATCCCAATTCCATGTCCCCCCTTTTTTCTTTTTCTTTTGTTCTTTTTAAAAAGTAGCCCCCAATGCCAGTTGGTGCTGCCAATATACCCCTGGGTATGGAACCATCCACCAGAGTATGGCTGGACCACCGCATCCCTGTACAAAGCCTACTTCCTTTTCCCAATGTGTTATCAACTATCCATAGCTCCTCTGTTAATAGTGGGGCCTTTGATCTTCACTTCCATCCTAGAATGTTGACTGGCTCAGGTGGTTCTTGTGCAGGCAATCGCAGCTGTTGTGGGTTCATGAGTGCAGGTCGTGCTGTGTACAGAGGACACACAGGTCATCTGATGTCAGACTCTCACATTCTTTCTGCCCTCTCTTCTCTGATGATTCTCAAGGCCTGTGACTTCACATCTGTGCTCAACACTCCCTAGACACTTGTTCTCTGCCCTTTGATCAGTTGTGTGTTTCTGTATTAACTACTTTCCACTTCACAGACAACCTTCTCTGATGAGATCTGAGCTAAATGAATCTGAGTACAGAGATAAATTTTTAAAGAGCAGTTTGATATTATGTCATTTAGCAGAATAATAGTAGAAGGTTTGAGGGACTATTGGTGAGCGATGAAAACAGATCTTAAGGGTTGGGGAGAATAGCAGAACACAGGCAACCTGAGGGGAAGAGGAGAATGACGAGGAAGTTTGGGTGCATGGGAAGGTATGGAAGATGAAGGGTGGGAGAGGAATAACTAACACTTAGGATATTTTAAAAAGTCATATGTCAAAATAACTTTGAGACAAGGTCCTGTGTATGGTCCTGGCTGGCCTGGAACTCACTTTGGAGTTACCTCACATAAAATAAATAACTCCGCCCAGAACCCATACATTGCCAAATAAAAAGGCCAAGTGTGTGATGCCCCTTCTCAGGCTGTTAGTCAGGAGTGTTCCTAAGACTCCAGAAATAATTCAGAATATCAAAACTGCTCTTAGTGACCAGAACTTCATAGTAATACCCTACAGGTAAAGATACCACATTTATCGGCCACAGGACATGAAAAAATTAAGTTAGTTCTAATCAGAGTTCTTCTTCCCTGCAGGCTAGATTTCATAGTGCTTGAACGTGCCATGTAGACAATGGAGGAAAAGCTCAAGAACCATGTGAACTACACTAATGTGGCTTTATGTGTCGACACATAAAGCCACAGGTGCAATTAGTGGCATGAATGTCATAGGGATAACCAACCACTTTTTAACTAGAATTAAAGCCTACTGTGTAGGAATAGATAGCCTACTGGTATGGCACATCTGGTCAAGAGCCCACCATTGGCAACTTACAGGCTCTGGGGATGAGCATTCAGTTCTTTTAGTTATAAAGTACATAAACTGATAGCATCTTCTTCGTGCTGATGTAAAATGAGCACTTTATATATAAAGTGCCTACCAGAATGTTTGGTAAACATGCCTTACTTAATTGCCCTGAAATTCAAATAGTCATTCATTCAACATTGAATCAGAAAATAATTATCAACCACCTGAAAGAGTCAGGTAACATTATAAATACAATAAATATAACAGTGAACATATAAGACTGTTGATCAATAAGAAAATGCAAACAACATGAGATTGCTTGTAATGTCACCTTAAAAGCATCTATTGACCGGACAATATTGCTGGGTGCATGCTTGCCTTGTCAATCACTTAAGTTAGAATTATTATTTCCAATCATGAATGAACAGCCTCAAAAAATAATAAATTACTTGGCCAAAGCCAGAGAGCTATTGACCAACAGATCTAGGATCAACCCTCAGGATACTTGTTCTAAGGCCAGTGTTCTTCTCACTACATCCCAGACATTCTTTTAAATACTTAACCCAGGAATTCCCTCCTGCTATTCCCTGTATTTTCAGAATTATGTTCTGGGAACATAGTCATGATTGGAAAAGAAAATGGAATAAGGAGCCTGATACAATTATTAATATAAGTGTTAAAAATGTAGCATACCTGCTGCCATACTCTCTTTAATCCATTCATTAATTTCATTAGATAGTTGGGGAAATTTCCAATCTAATCTATTTTGAGGGCTATTTTGAGTAGGCATAGGTATTATAGATATAGTTGCAGATAGCACATACCCTATAGTATGTAGAAAATAAAAGGAAATATGAAGGTGGATTGGGGACTGGGAAGATCGATTGCTGTACAGCATGAGGGGTGAATTTGGATCCCCAGCAGTCATATGAAAAGCCCAACCCCAGCACTGCAGAGCAGAGAGAGGAGAATGGCTGGGGCTTGTTGGCTGCCGCCATAGTTCCATATTTAGTGAGAGACCCTATCTCAGGGAAGTAAGATGAGGCATGATGGAACAGGACACCCCACACACCCCCCCACTGACCTCCACACGCATGGGCACATGCACCTGCACACCAACTAAACTTTAAAAACCTTTGTTTAAAAGGACCAGTTCTTGTGCCCATCTTGCTCCTTCTCCCTTGGTGCTTTTAGTGAGATTGTTTTCATGTCAACCACCAAAGCTTTCCACAACCTCTGGTGAAGCCCACATTTAAAAAAAAATGAGAAGAAAAAAAAATGAAGATCAAGAAGTTTACCCAGCAACCTGCAAGTAAAACCTAACAAGAAACTAGTGTCAACAGTAAAGCGCAGAGAAGATTCAAAATTAACACTGGTTATAGAAACAAGAAAACCAAGCATATTGAATGGATGCTGGAAGTTTCTGGTCTACACTAACAGGTTGAACATGTGACTAATATGCAAGAGACCTTTCTACACTCCCCCTCCTAAAATCTGCAAAACCACTGAGGAAAAGCAACATAACTGTCCATCAGAGTCACCAACCCAGATGACAGGCTGCCCAGCAAAGAAAAGGAAGAGCTGGCTCACAAGCATGCTTATTTGAGCTTAAATAGAACCACAACAACTACCTATACAAAAACAAAGCAAACAAAGCAAAACCTTTGGAACCCTGAGCTGAACCATAGGTTGAGGAGGAGTGCAGGTAATTACCTCAAACTGTGTGGTCAGAAGAGCCTGAGGAGGTGATGCCAAAACAGCCTCAAGTTGAGGTGAAGATTGCAGGAAGAACTAAGACCGTGATCTTCACTAGAGAAATGATATGATCCAAGGATCCTATCAGATTTTAGACTCTAAGATCAGTGATATGTCACAAACTATGAGGTAATATCCTCAGAAATGTCTGCATACTGTAGCTAACTCAAAATCGTGATTTTTTTTTTTTTCACAAACGAATCTGGAATTTGCTGCCCTACTTTCCCCAGATGCTGTCTTTCTGTAGTATTTTATCTTTGGTCATGGCTTTCTTTCTTAGATGCATTGCAGATTCACAGTAGGAAACAGACTTCCTTTCAGGTGTGTGAAGTAGTTTTAGAGATTTAAAACAAAAAAAACAGGGCAGCAAGCCTAGTTAGAAAATATAAGACATGGCATTGAATTGCCCTTCTATACCAGTGTCTGTAGCTTTAGTAGAAATGAACATGAATGAAGGCAACACAGGAGGAATATTTCCCTGTGTGTATAATCAGAGAGGGGAATCTGGAACCACACTATTAAATGAGCAAACACAGAAGAGACTTCCTTTGCTTGGTCTCCTGGTGCTCTTCATGGTGCCACTTGAAGCCAAAAGGTAAGGCATGCATGGGAAACATACATAGACATCAGTATTCTTGGGGAAAAAATATCTCTAAAGACGGGTGCAAAGTGAAGATTGTCCAGGTCCAGGACAGCACTTTTGTGGCAGGAACCCCCAAAACACAGCATGAAGGCAGAGAAAGAATACTGAGGAAAAACCCTAGTTGCTCTTTCTCTTTTATCCAGTTGACTTCCAGAATCTTCCATTGGCTCAACTCAACCACAAAACAGCACAAAGTGGGCATGAGTGATAGTTTATGACTGTCTGATATCTAGGGTAAATCAGAGGATGGCAGAGAACAAGTGGAGAGGGAGGGAGTGGGACAGAAGAGAGGAAACCCCGCCCACTGCTTCCTGTATGTTAACCATGGACACATACAGAAGTCAGCACACTAAATGGAGGAGAAATTCCAAATATCTAAGATCTGGTGATCCCACATGTATCTGTCATGAGTGTTTATCATAGAGAAAAAGAAGTGGAATGCGATCTTTGATTTTTTTCCTTATCTTCTTTTTGGAGATGCTAATGTCCATATTCTCTATGTGTGCCTCTGTGAAAGAGATAAGATATTTTGATTCTCGTTAACCCAGAGCCCAGACAGCAGCATAATGGTTGCTATTTAAATGGAGCTGAGGACTGTTAGACAACCCAGAAAAAAACATTCAACCACGTGTTTCTGGGTCTTTTTCTTTACCTAAAATGTCTCCTTTTAGAAAATGTGGCACCAGCCTGTAGAGTGGACCCATAGTAAAGAGTGACTTTTCTTATTCCTTAGTTAGCCTTTAAGATGGTGCCACATGCCCTGTATGTAATAAAGGTGATCTTGACATTCTCCTTCAACACCTGAGTTTGCTGAGCTAGATTAAATCTATCACGAGACAGTAAACAACGTTCAGTGATGAGTTGCTCCTGTTGAGGTGTGCAAACTACTTGTCCTATAAAGACAAAATACCTTAAGGAAAGAGTATACCTACACTGTGAATCTTTGAACATCAATTGAATTCAGCGTTGTTAGCAGTATATAAAATGTATAGACTCCAGACGATGCTGATATTTTTACAAGGTAAACGTGGACTAGTAAAGTAAGGATAGCTGTTTCTATAATGATGGGCAAAATTCATCAGTCCTTGCACCACTACTTAATCATGGCATATGGAGACCTTACTTTGCTTAGAATCTCTACTTCCCTAAATTAAAAAGATATATGAGTCTTTTGAGTACTATCATATTATGTTTGAGTAATATCATTTATTCAAACAGAAAAGGCTGAAGGATGACATTAATAATGCTCAAACAAGTATTTAACTATTACAAAAGTTTACTGACTTGCAGTACAAGAAGAGAAAGAAATGGCAGACTTGGCTACAGTGCTCTGAGAGCAGACCACAGTCCACACCAAGGCACCACTGAAGAGTTGGGCCTTATAGAATGGGTTCAGGTAAGCCTGTCAGGCCTGAGGGTGTGAGTGCAGGGAGCTGGCCCTGCCCTCTATGGCCATACAAAGGTCTGACCCTCATTACCTGTGGCGGCAGGCAGGTACAACTACCCCTTCTTGCCCCAGGAAGAAGGTCATCTTTTGTATTTTCCCCAAGCTGTCAAAATTGATATTAAGACAGCATCAGGAAAAAGCTTTTGTTGTTTCTTTTAGCAGTAGCCATTATAAATATAGTTTTTGTTTTTATAATTGTTTAATTTTGGGGGGCCATATATTCATTGAGACTTTTGCTGAAAGATTGAAATTTTTTCCAAGGAAAAGACTCATAATTTTTCATGATTTAAAGAGGTTAAAGAAGATTTCAGAATCTAGTAAGAATACCACCTAGGTTTAGAATTTATGTCTGTATTATTCCTTGCTGTTTTCCCACAGCAGAAGAGAATACCTGCCCCGGGTGTTGTCAGAATCAATTCTTCGGTAAATTAAGTAATGAATATCTCCTGTTCTAACCATCCTCATGAATCCTAACATGCTTTGCCAGAGGGCATTTCACTATCACATCATAATCTTGAACTCAACATGCCCAGGCTAAAGTCATTATTTTTCACTTGCTCATTTTTACTGGTTTAACCCAGAAGAATTTTTGTCAAAATATTTTTTATCATATTTGTCTTCTCTTCTCAATTCCTCAATGATGCTCCTCGCCTCTCTGTTCATACTTTTTCTCAAAAACAAGAAACAAACAAAAAGGATCACCAGTAAGACAGAAAATATCAAAACAAAGCACAAAAACAAAAAACAAACAAACAAAAAATCCAAAACCATCAAGTCTGTGGTTTGTGTTGGGGCAACTACTCCAGGGCATGGGGCCTGGCCTGGAGTGTGGTCCATATATCCAGGGTCACTCCACTTAAAGAAAACAGATTTCCCCTTTCCCAGCAGGTATACATTGCAAACAGCTTCTTAGGTAGGATGGGACTTTGCGTCCACTTTCCTTCTCCAGGTGAGAATTTTTTCCGGTCTGAACCTGTGCAGGTATTGTGCATGTTGTTACAGACTCTGTGAGTTCATGAGTTCAGTTTTCTTATATTTATTGAATGCAGGGTATTCAAAAGCTATAAAGCTTTGAGACATCACCCTCAACCATGTGTGGTTATTTGAATGAGAATGGTCCCACACAGGCTCACATTTATTTAAGTGTGTGGTTCCCTACCTGGTGGACTGTTTAGGAAAGATTAGGAAGTGTGGCCTTCTTGGAGAAGATAGATATGTCTGGGAGTCAGCTTTGAGGTTTCAAAAACTCACACCAGACCCAGCTTCTCTCCATGCCTGTAGATCAAGTTTAAACTCTTAGCTACTGCTCCAGCAATGTGCCTGACTGTGTGCTGCCATGCTCCCTGCTGTGATGACCAACTAACTCTCAGAAACTATAAACAAGCTCCCCCCCCACTCCCCTCCCCAATTAAATGCTTTCTTTATAAGCTGTCTTGGTAATGGTGTCTCTTCACAGCAACAACACAGGGACTAAGGCACCATTGATCACTAGAAAATAGAGAAAACTGAAAAATAGTCATTGAGAAAGATGATGCGGTCAGCTACTGAGACTCAGAGTGAGTATCCATGATTCGTTTGTTATCTCACTTCTAGGTTCCTTTTTATTGCAGAAGTCTGGCTCTAATTATTCCCCTTGGTGTTGCACAATTCTCCCCTCTCCCAGTTTTGTTGCTAATACAGCTAAGTAAACTTTACCATGTTTTTAAGTACACAGGCCAGGGCCACTGAGCACATTCATAAAATGCAGTCACTGGGGGAGGGGGCCGTTACACCTTCTCTCATCTTGTAAAACTGAAACTCTATAACCTTTAAATAACAGTTTCCCTTATACCCTGAAAACCACTGCTCTCAGTACTCCATATAGAGCAGAGTATATAGAATTTTCTTTGGTGTGACTGGCTTAACGCCCTTAGCAAGATGTCCTGTGATTTAGCCACACTATATTCAATGATAGAATTCCCTCTCTGTTTAAGCTTGAACTATGTAATGTACATTCACCACATCTGCCCACCCAGTAACCAGTGAACACTGGAACTGCTTTAGCTCTTGTGAGTAATTCTGCTAAGAATGTGGGTATATAAATATCTCTTTAAGAGCTTTATCTTTTCACCTCTTTGGGCTTATACCCAGGGTGGAATCATTGACTCTCACATCAATTGTTTCATTCCCTGAAGAACTACAATACTGTTTCCACAGTGCAGAACCTCTCTCCTTATCAACAGTGTTCAGATAGTCTCAGTTATTTTTCTGCCTTTCTCGGTGCCTTCAATGGCTATGAGGTTGTATCTCACCTCAGTGTACTAATGTGCATTGCTAATAATCAGTGATTGTGGACATCTTTCTATGCTTATTACCCATTTTTATATCTTTTTAAGAAATATCTATCCTTTTTTATCTTTAATCTGATATTTTGTTGTTGAATTTTAGAATTATTCTTCCTGCTTTATGGCTATTGACCACCTTAGAAGATGTGCAATTTGCAAATATTTTCTTCTATTTTTGTGGTTGCCTTTCTACATGGTTGATTGATTGTTGCTGTACATATTTATGATGTATTGTTATGTCCAATCTCTTCTCCCTCCCTCCCTCCCTCTCTCTTGCTTTACTTTCATACTGTAGTTTTAAAAGTCTTACATTGGGTATTTGATCTATTTCAGGTTCATTTCCATATGTAGTGTTAACCTTACAGCTTTCCCCAACAATTGCAAGTCCTGGATACCCCAACACACCAGAAAAACAAGAGTTGGATTTAAAAGCACTGGTAAGGATGCTGTTAGAGGAACACATGAAGGACATAAATAAATCTCTTTTTAAAAAAATTCAGGAGAAAAATGATCAAAAGCTAGAAGCCCTTACAAGAGAAACATAAAAATCACTTAAAGAAATTCAGGAGAATATGGGTCAGAAGTTAGTAGCCAATAAGGAGGAAATGCAAATATCACTTTAAAAAATACAGGAGAAGTTTGATCAACAGGCAGAAGTCATGAAAGAGGAAACACAAAAAACACTCAAAGAATTAGAGGAAAACACAAACAAGCAAATGACAGAACTGAGCAAAAACTTCCAGGATCTAAAAACAGAAGTAGAAACTACTAAGAAAGCACAAAGGGAGACAACTTTGGAGATAGAAAACCTTGGAAGAAATCAGGGACCATAGATGCAAATATCAACAACAGAATACAAGAGATAGAAGAAAGAATCTCAGATGCTGAAGATACCATAGAAACCATGGACTCAACAGTCAAAGAAAATGCAAAGGGCAAAAAGCTTGTAACCCAAAACATCCAGGAAATCCAGGACACAATGAGAAAGCGAAATCTAAGGATTAAAGGCATTGATGAGAGTGAAGATTTACAACTTAAAGGGCCAGCAAATATCTTCAACAAAATTATGGAAGAAAACTTCCCTAACCTAAAGAGAGAGATGCCCATGAATATACAAGAATCCTACAGAACTCCAAACAGACTGGACCAGAACAGAAATACCTCCCGTCACATAATAATCAAAACCCCAAAGGTACTAAAGAAAGAAAGAATACTAAAGGCAGTAAGAGAAAAAGGCCAAGTAACATACAAAGGAAGACCTATCAGAATTACACCAGACTTCTCACCAGAGACCATGAAAGCTAGAAGATTCTGGGTGGAGCTCATGCAGATTCTAAGAGAACACAAATGCCAGCCGAGACTACTATACCTAGCAAAACTCTCAATCACTATAGATGGAGAAACCAAGATATTCCATGACAAAACCAAATTTACAAAATATCTTTCCACAAACCCAGCCCTACAAAGGATAATAGGGGGGAAACACCATTACAACGAGGGAAACTATACTCTGGAAAAAGCAGGATATTAAGCTTCTTTCATCAAACCCAAAAGAAGATAACCACACAAGTATAAAATTAAAATCAAAAATGATAGGAAGCAATAACCACTACTCCTTAATATCTCTGAACATCAATGGACTCAATTCCCCAATAAAAACACATAGACTAACAGACTGGTTACAAAACAGGACCCTACATTTTGCTGCATACAGGAAACACACCTCAGTGTCAAAGACAAAAACTACCTTGGAGTAAAAGGCTGGAAGACAATTCTACAAGCATATGGTCCCAGGAAACAAGCCGGAGTTGCCATTCTAATATCAGATAAAATTGACTTTCAACCTAATGTCATCAAAAGAGACATGGAAGGTCACTTCTTGCTGGTCAAAGGAAAAATCCAACAAGAAGAACTCTCAATCCTGAACATCTATGCTCCAAATACAAGGGTGCCCTCATTCATAAAAGAAATTTTGCTAAAGCTCAAAGCACACATTGAACCTAACACAATAATTGTGGGTAACTTCAACACTCCACTCTCACCAATGAACCGATCAGGAAAACAGAAACTAAACAGGGAGACATTGACACTAATTAAAGCTTTGGACCAATTGGATTTAACAGATATATATAGAACTTTTCATCACAAAGCAAAAAAATATACCTTTTTCTCAGCACCTCATGGTACCTTCTCCAAAATCGATCATATAGTTGGTCACAAAACAGACCTCAACAAATATAAGAAGATTGAAATAATCCCATGCCTCCTATCAGATCACTATGGAGTAAAAGTGGTCTTTAATAACAATAAAAACAACAGAAATCCCACATACACATGGAAACTGAACAAAACTCAATGATACCTTGGTCAAGGAAGAAATAAAGAAACCCAAGATTTTTTTACAATTTAATGAAAATGAAGGCACAACATACACGAATCTATGGGACACAATGAAAGCAGTGCTAAGAGGAAAACTCTTAGCTTTGAGTGCCTCCAAAAAGAAATTTGAGAGAGCATACACTAGAAGGTTAACAGAACAACTGAAAGCCCTGGAACAAAAAGAAGCTAATTCACCCAGGAGGAGGAGAAGGCAGGACATCATCAAACTCAGGGCTGAAATCAATCAAGCAGAAACCAAGAGAACCATACAAAGAATCAACAAAACCAAAAGCTGGTTCTTTGAAAAAAATTAACAAGATAGATAAACCCTTAGCCAGACTAACCAAAGGGCACAGAAAAAGTATCCAAATTAACAAAATTAGAAATGAAAAGGGAGAAATTACAGCAGAAACCAAGGAAATTCAAAAAATTATCAGATCCTACTACAAAAGCCTGTACTCAACACAACTGGAGAATCTGGAGGAAATGGGCATTTTCTTAGACAGATACCAAATACCAAAATTAAACCAGGATCAAATAGATCATCTAAACAGTCCCATAACCCCTAAAGTAATAGAAGGGGTCATAGATAGCCTTCCAACCAAAAAAAAGGACAGGACCAGATGGTTTCAGTGCATAATTCTATTAGACCATCAAAGAAGACTTAACACCAATACTCTTCAAATTATTCCACCAAATACAAACAGACGAAACACTACCCGAGTCTTTCTATGAAGCCACAATTAGGCTGATACCAAAACCACACAAAGATCCAACTAAAAAAGAGAATTTCAGGCCAATTTCCCTTATGAATATCGATGCAAAAATACTAAATAAAATTCTTGCCAAGCGAATCCAAGAACACATCAAAATGATCATCCACCATGATCAAGTAGGCTTCATCCCAGGGATGCAGGGATGGTTCAATATAAGGAAATCCATAAATGCTATCCACTACATAAACAAACTCAAAGAAAAAAACCACATGATCATTTCATTAGATGCTGAAAAATCATTTGACAAAATTCAGCATCCTTTCATGCTAAAAGTCTTGGAAAGGACAGGAATTCAAGGCCCATATCTAAATATAGTAAAAGCAATATACAGCAAACCGGTAGCCAACATCGAACTAAATGGAGAGAAACTTGAAGCAATCCCAGTAAAATCAGGGACTAGACAATGCTGCCCCTTCTCTCCATATCTTTTCAATATAGTTCTTGAAGTCCTAGCTAGAGCAATTAGACAACATAAGGAGATCAAAGGGATACAAATTGGAAAGGAAGAATTCAAACTATCATTATTTGCAGATGATATGATAGTGTACTTAAGTGATCCTAAAAACTCTACTAGAGAACTCCTACAGCTGATAAACAACTTCAACAAAGTGGCTGGATACAAAATCAACGCAAGCAAATCAGTAGCCTTTATATACTCAAGAAATAAGCAGACCGAGAAAGAAATTAGGGAAATGACATCCTTCACAATAGCCACAAACAGCATAAAGTATCTTGTGGTGACTCTAACCAAACAAGTGAAAGACCTATATGGCAAGAACTTCAGATCTCTGAAGAAGGAAATCGAAGAAGATCTCAGAAAATGGAAAAATCTTCCACGCTCGTGGATTGGCAGGATTAATATAGTTAAAATGGCCATCTTACCAAAGGCAATCTACAGATTCAATGCTATCCCCATAAAAATCCCAACCCAGTTCTTCATAGAGCTGGAAAGAGCAATTCTCAAATTCATCTGGAATAACAAAAAACCCAGGATAGCTAAAACTATTCTCAACAGTAAAAGAACTTCAGGGGGATTCAGTATCCCAGACTTTAAACTCTACTACATAGCAATAGTGATAAAAAACTGCATGGTATTGGTACAATGTCAGGCAAGCAGATCAATGGAATAGGATTGAAGACCCAGAAATGAACCAACACACCTATGGTCACTTGGTCTTTGACAAAGGAGCTGAAAGCATCCAGTGGAAAAAAGATAGTCTTTTCAACAAATGGTTCTGGTTCAATTGGAGGTGAGCATGCAGAAGAATGCAAATCAATCCATTCTTATTTCCTTGTACTAAGCTCAACTTCAAATGGAGCAAGGACCTCCACATAAAACCTGACACACTGAAACTAATAGAAAAGAAACTGGGGAAGACCCTCGAGGACATGGGCACAGGGGAAAAGTTCCTGAATAGAACACCAATAGCTTATGCTCTAAGATCAAGAATTGACAAATGGGACCTCATAAAACTACCAAATTTCTGTAAGGCAAAGGACACTGTCAAAAGGACAAAATGTCAACCAACAGATTGGGAAAGGATCTTCACCAACCCTAAATCTGACAGAGGGCTAATATCTAATATATACAAAGAACTCAAGAAGGTAGAACCCAGAGAACCAAATAACCCCATTAAAAAGTGGGGTACAGAGCTAAACAAGGAATTTTCACATGAAGAACTTTGGAGGGCTGAGAAACACCTTAAGAAATGTTCAACATCATTAATCATTAGGGAAATGCAAATCAAAACAACCCTTAGATTTCACCTCACACCAGTCAGAATGGCTAAGGTCAAAAACTCAGGAGACAGTCGGTGTTGGCAAGGATGTGGAGAAAGAGGAACACTCCTCCACTGCTGGTGGGATTGCAAGATGGTGCAACCACTTTGGAAATCAGTCTGGCGGTTCCTCAGAAAACTGGGCATGACACTTCCTGAGGACCCTGCTATACCACTCCTGGGCATATACCCAGAGGATTCTTCAACATGCAATAAGGATACATACTCCACTATGTTCATAGCAGCCCTATTTGTAGTAGCCAGAAGCTGGAAAGAACCCAGGTGTCCCTCAACAGAGGAATGGATACAAAAAAAAATGTGGTATATTTACACAATGGAGTACTATTCAGCCATTAGAAACAATGAATTCATGAAATTCTTAGACAAATGGATGTAGCTGGAGAACATCGTACTAAGTGAGGTAACACAGTCTCAAAAGATCAATCATGGTATGCACTCATTGATAAGTGGATATTAGCCTAGAAACTTTGAATACCCAAGACATAATCCACATATTAAATGATGTCCAAAAAGAACAGAGGAGTGGCCCCTGGTTCTGGAAAGACTCAGTGCAACAGTATAGGGGAATACCAGAACATGGAAGTGGGAAGGGGTATATGAAGGAACAGGGAGAGGGAAGAAGGCTTATGGGACTTGCAGGGAGTGGGGACCCAGAAAGGGGGAAATCATTTGAAATGTAAATAAAAAATATATCAATAAAGAAAAAAAACAAAAAAAAGAGACTTATAAAAGGGTTTGAAAATTTTTACTTGTATGCTCACACAGTATCAAACATTAAGCACATGAAATATTTAGTACATATTTGCTTTGTGGCTAGTAAGTAAGGTGACTCTGCTGTGTAAACATGGGTTATGACCCTCAGGTTACAAATTAAGTTCCAATAAGTAACCACATTTTTGAGTCCATGAATTAAGTTCAAATAATTAAATGAGTTCTAACAGCTACATCTATCCCAATGGTTTCAGACATTTATATTCAACTGAGCATGGTATGTGAATTTGAAAGAAAAAAGTAACTAATGTCTTTATAGAATAACATTCTTTTTGCAGAACAGATTTGCAGTCCTATTTCCTTGTTGTCTGTTCCACTTTATATTTGAGTCCAGGTCTTTCTTTGAACTTAGGGGTCACTGATATTTCAGGCAGACCAGATGACCAGTGAACCCCTAAACTCCACTTATCTTCATGTCCAATACTGGCATAATAGGCTCATTCCACTGTGTCTGGCTTTTAAATGGACACTAGGCATCTGAACCTAGGTCTTCTTGCTTGGGTTATGAGTTCTTTACCCATTCAGCCATCTTCCCAGCCTTCAGTGCTGGTCTACATGTTTTAATGCTATTTGTGATGGTGCTTTAATACTGGATGGTGAAATGACTATGGTCATTGTATGGTATGATAGGCTGGTAGTCACCATGTTGTCTCTAACACATGGCTTCTAAGGTCACCTGAGCTCCTAATATTTAGTTGAAAGGAAAGAAAAGAATACCAATAAAGACTTGCTTTTTAATGACAGCAGTGTAGAAATGACTATGTTCAGTGCTCTATTTAGGCAGAGAGGCTGGAACATGCAGTGCCTCGACACACATCCTCTTTGCAGCAACAATGCTCCACCAAGGAAAGGGCATAAATCACTGGAAATCAGTCCTCTGCTTCCCACATGAGCACTGCATGCACAACATTCAAATGTTTTAAAACAACAATAGTGGTATAGGTAAGGAGAAGGAAAATGTGAGGACCCTACTCCTCATCCTCACTGTGCTGTATCATTCCCCACAGAAATGATTCTAATATACTTTTATTGTCATTAAAATGTGTTAATATTTTCAAAAATTGCCCACTTTCTACCTCATGTTTATGTTGTGAATACCTACAAATAACGAATTAGCGTATGTTTTCTGAATTCAAATATCCCCATTATAAATTGAGAAAGATCATATGGGGTTGATTGATGCAGATATGTACATAACCTTGGCTACCACACTGGTACATACAGATTTTGACAAAGATGGTCTAATGCTTGTCAGTCTCTTTCTTACCTCTAAACAAAGATGAGCACTTGGCCAGCAGGAGACACGTATAAAAGACTTGATTTTAGCCCATTTGTGTTTTTAGGACCTTATCCCACCAGTTACCCTCTTGATTTAACTTAGATCCTGGATTCTTCTTCTTTCTTCTTTCTTTTTTAAAGTACAGAATAATCATACACTTAATAACATCAATTAAAAAGAGTTCTCTTATTTTCAGTAAAGCTATGTGCTCCCAAATTATACATAACTTTCTGCTTAAATTTCCCTACTGGTTTCATTAAACAAATCAATAAGTGCTCTTTCCCTTCTTCAGATTAAACTCCAAAGCCTCTAAGCCTATTGCTCTCCCCTCTGCTCCACTGCACTTCTAGTTTCCCTTTATGGTCTTCAGAGAATCACTTACTAGACTACAAATATAAAAGCCGTGCCTTCTGTTAAGGATGTTGTTCTGGGAATTCATCAAAAGACCCTGTGCCTAGAAGTCTAAAAATGAAGTTCTTGCTGAATTTGCCATGCTGTAACCATGGCCTCAAAGCATGCTAATGCAATATTGACTTTCATGCTCCCCTATTTTCTAATCACTTTACAAAGCAGTTAGACACTGGCATTGCTACTACAGACACTGGAAGGAGTTCCCGTCTTCAACTAGCTCTTCTCCTCTCTGCATTCCTTGGTTCCTGTCTCTGTTTTTCATAGAGACTTTCACACATGCATGTAATGTGTTTTGATCAAGTTCACCCTGCAGGTTTTCTCCTCTAATTCCTCCTCTACCTACCCCAACCCCTACTCCTGCTTCCAGAACTTTTTCTATAGATAACATGAACAATACTGACCAGTATCCAGAGCTTGGCAGGCATTTCTATCTCTTAGCAACTTTACCTCAAACCAAGACATGTTTGCAGTGAGATTGATAGATTCAATCTGGAGTCACAAACATGAGTGGGAAATGAGGTCAATGCAGGTTAAAAAAAATGTGTGCATATCAGACACTTGCTGTTTCTGGACATCTCTGTTTTATTTAGTAACATTGGGAACTTATAAATAACAGCCACGGTAACACAGGTGAAGCTTCAGAGGCCCACGTGCCAGTGCCAGTTGCCATAGCTTCCAGCTCTGACTTCAGCTGGACTCTAATAATGTAATGAGAAGTGAGTTCTCCAACATTCATTTCTCTTCATGTAATTCCCTAGTAACCTTCTAATACCTGCCTTTTCTGTCTGTATGAGTCCAAAGACCATTTCATTTCTAACCAAGATAGATAACTAATATGATCCTGTACAGTTTATGATTTCTCATGATGCAACAAAAGGCCGTTGACTTCTAGCCACAAAGCTGGTCTTATGTCCTGGCTTTTCTAATTTTCTATGTATTTAGGCAAGAGGTTTAGTGTTTTGTGGGCCTTCCTATAAATAATCTTTTCTTTCTTTTTATTCGATATATTTTTTATTTACATTTCAAATGATTTCCCCTTTCCTGGCTCCCAACTCCCTGAAAGTCCCATAAGCCCTCTTCCCTCCCTCTGTTTTCCCATCCACCTCTTCTCACTTCCCTGTTCTGGTATTGCCCTACACTGCTGCACTGAGCAGCAGGGGCCACTCCTCTGTTCTTCTTATACATCATTTGATATGTGGATTATGTCTTGGGCATTCCAAGTTTCTAGGCTACTATCTGCTTATCAGTGAGTACATACCATGATTGATCTTTTGAGACTGGGTTACCTCACTTAGTATGATGTTCTCCAGCTCCATCCATTTTTCTAACAATTTCATGACTTCATTGTTTCTAATGGCTGAATACTACTCCATTGTGTATATATACCACATTTTTTGTATCCATTCCTCCGTTAAGGGACATCTGGGTTCTTTCCAACTTCTGGCTATTATAAATAGAACAAACATAGTGGAGCACATATCCTTATTGCATGCTGGGGAATCCTCTGGGTATATGCCCAGGAGTGGTATAGCAGGGTCCTCCAGAAGTGACATGCCCAGTTTTCTGAGGAACCTCCAGACTGATTTCCAGAGTGGTTGTACCAGCTTGCAACCCCACCAGCAGTGGAGGAATGTTCCTCTTTCTCCACATCCTCGCCAACACCTGCTGTCTCCTGAGTTTTCAATCTTAGCCATTCTGACTGGTGTGAGATAAAATCTCAGGGTTGTTTTGATTTGCATTTCCCTAATGACTAATGAACTTGAACATTTTTTAAGATGCTTCTCAGCCATCCGAAGTTCTTCAGGTGAGAATTCTTTGTTTAGCTCTGTGCCCCTTATCCTTTCCTTATTCTGTTGAGTTTTCTTTAAAACCCTTTCTCTGTGACTTGCATAAGAATTCTGTGAAAATAGGCCCCTTTAAGAGCCATGCTCATAGACTTAGTGATAATCAGTCTCTCCCTCTCACAACTGTGTTTTTTAAAACAGTCTTGCTATGTAGCCCAGGCTTGTGGTGTCAGACTTGAGATCTCCTTCCTTCAGCTTCATAAGTGCTAGGATTAACTGGCCCTCTATTAACAGGTTCCACACATGTTCAGATTCAACCAATTGTGGATCAAAGATGCAGGAGCTATTCAATCTGCACTAAACATGTGCAGACTTTCTGAACTTGCCATTATTCTCTAAACAATACAGTTGTTTTGACAGACTCTTGCAGTGTAGCAAGCATTCTATGTAATACAGAGATTAAAGTATGAAAGAGGAAGTAAGTGAGTTATGGGTAAACACTCTACAATTTTACACAAGATATTTGAGCATCCATAAATTTCAGTATCTTCAGAAGGGACATCCTGAAACACTAGCTCTGCATGGACATCAGTGTTTTCTTTTTCATAGGCTTTCTATGAGACTTGACCTTTCCTCTTCAATATTGTCCATATTTGATGACCAACTGTTTGTGTTTCCCTTTTGTTCCAGGCCTTAGAATGCTAACTATGATAACATCCTTCTGATAAAATCACTCCCAAGTCTGGAGTTATGAGTACAAAGGAATCTCTTGACCTTCAAGACTATACAACGGCAACCCTCTCATGTTCTACATTCAATGGTAAGTATTTCCACACTTCAGAACTTCACCATGTATAGCAGGGGTCAACCAAGATGACTGAGATAAAAAATAAGATTGATTGAGAAAATACTGTGTGATAATTCAAGAAAAGATCTCCAAAAAACATTTAACTACTAATGTCACCCTTGTCAAGTAAAATTCAGACTAGGTAACTATACACTATTGGGATGCTGGGAAGCAAGCCATGGTGGAAAATATAAATAGCCTGGAATTACTATAGTGTAAAGAATCCCAAGCTAACCACGTAACTTATATAAAGAGAGAAGAGAAGAGGAGAGGAAAGGGGAAAGGAGGAGGAGGAGGAGAGGAGGAGGAGAAGGAGGATAGAGAGAGAGAGAGAGAGAGAGAGAGAGAGAGAGAGAACTCAATTTTCCTGATATCCCAACTTAAGAGTCAAATGTGTTAATTTAGTCTCAGCAGACACACAAAGGAACTGAGAGCCCTACCAGAAGACTAGCCAAGGCACTGACCAAGCCAACCACTATCTTCAGTTGAGTGGCATACCATGATGGCAGAGATAAGCTGTTTCTCTGTGCTCTGCCTGAGTGTTTGATCCCATGTCTATGAACACAATGAAAGAGCTACTGCTTTATGATGTTAAAATTTGAGGTAATGTGTTTAGCTTTTACTAACAATAACATGGTTTTATCATTAGAGGAATAGATGCTTTTAGAACCTGTATTAGTTGCTTTTCTGTTGCTGTGATAAAATATCATGACCAAAAGCAACTCACAGAGAATGAGTTTATTCTCGCTTGTGATTTCAGAGGGTGGGAATCCATATTGATGGGGAAAGCATGGCAGTAGGTGGCAGGACAAAGCTGGCAGATCACACTTTATCCACCCGCAAGAAGTAGATAAAGAACAGGAAGTAGGACAATGGTATAATCTATCAAAGCTAGGCTGCACCTCCTAAAGTTTCCACAAACTCTCCAATGGGGGATCAAGTATTCAAATACATAAGCCTTTGGGGGACAATTGTCATTCAAACCACCACAAAAGCTTTACCTGCAAGAGTGCATTTGTAGCAATTCATGGTAATGTATAGGGCCTTCAGTTTGTAATGTCAGATCACATACAATAGAACATAACTAGCAGCTGTGTAGCTCCTGCATTGCCTCAGCAGCTGAGGACATGGCTGATAAATCAGAGCCATGACTCCCCTGAAAGTGCACTTCACCTGTTGTCATTGGAGTTGTCTGGACAACAAGTATTGTGCACAGGTGATGGAGACTTGTACTCTCTCTTCTGTGGTCATTCTTCTTCTCTGCATCTTTAAAGGGGCTTGAACCTAATATGAACATGTATACATGGTGAGTGTGATAGTTTATACCTGTATTTCCAGCATATAGGAAGTTTTGGCAGGAGGATCATCATGAGTTTGAGACTAGCCTGGTCAACATCAAAAGTTCCAGGCTAGAGTAAATAACAAAGTGAGACCTGTGTCTTAGTTACTTTTTATTATTGCTGTGAAAGAACACATGACCAAGGCAGCTTATAAAGGGAAGCATTTAACTGAGGGAAGGGAGGCTGCCTAGAGTTTTATGGGGTAAGTTCATGGCCATCTTGTCAGGGAGCCTGGTAGTAGGCAGGCACGATAGTAATAGCTGAACGCCTGGATTTTATCTGCAAGTTAGAGGCAGAGAGAGAGAGAAACTAGGCCTGTTGTGGGCTTTTGAAACCTAAACGTCCACCTCCAGTGATATACCTCCTCCAAGAAGACCAGACCCTTCAACTCTTTCTCAACTGGGGACCTAACATTCAAATATATAAGCTTATAAAGGTTATTCTTATCCAAACAACCATATTGTCTCAAAAAGTAAATAAATATTAGTAGTACCATATATCTGATATTAAATTGGTATCTTTTCAGACATAATTTATTTGAAAAGATGTACTAAATTAAAACAATTGTTTAAAAAGTATCTGAATAAGTTGTATTTGTTTCATGAAAAAAAAAACAGATCTTAAAAATATATGAAATCAGCCATTCTTCTAACAACAACAACAATAACAACTACCCAGTACCAGACACAAGGAATTTTCTTTTGGGTGGTTGGTCAGTGTAGTCTAACTGATTCCCCAAACAATTTAAGCTGTTGCTATTGCACTTGTTTGCCTCTCAGAGGGTGAAGCTGTGCCTCTATTGCCAAAGAGTCAGAATGCTAAAGACTGATTATCTGAGCTGGATTTAACCTGAAAACCTTCTTCCTGTGGCCTAATTTTCATAGTACCATAAAATACTTTGCAAACTGTCAAGAGAGGAAACCAATTAATAGTCCCATCCAACTGCAATACCTATGAACTACAACAATGACCAGCATGGCAAGGTGTCTCTTCAGGTGCAATAGTGGCATTCAGATGTTGGTGGTAACCAACAGCTCTCTAGTTGGACTTAAGGACCATAGAACAGGAGAGAAATCATGATTCATATTAAAAACATAGCCACCCTTCCCCCAGGGCTAGTGAGGTAATGGACCTTAACAAAAAAATCTACCACTGCTAATTTGCTAGAGCAGAGTAACTCCTTAACTACATTCTAAATTTTATACCCATGGATAAGTATAGCTATCACCTTTTATCAAAGAAGCTTCTGTCTACAGCAAATGGAGAGCTTCACAACAGTGCACAGATCAGTGGATCAGGAGAAGCCCAGGGCCCTTGAATACATGTATATTATAGTTCCTGCATAGCTAATTCAGGGAATATCAAGGAAGATGGTGAAGAAAATTTTAAGAGCCACAATATCATGAAGTCTTCTGTGACACAGTGTCTACTAGAAATTTCTGCATAAACAAAACCTAAATAGTGACACTACCATCAGACATGCTAATTTGTCAAAGGCAAATCTCATAGGGTCCCACCTCTATACAAAAAACTTTAGACTTAGAGATGGAGAATTAGCCTCTCTCAGGCATGACCCACCCCAACTGATTTTCCGATATGAAGTCATCATCTCTAAAACCATATACATGCAAAACAAAAACAGACTCAGCAGTTTATATGCATATATTTGCACACACACATACGTTTAACATACATATATACAAATATATATGTAAAACAGTAATAATCATGAGGCTACCAATTTCAGCGTGTAAAGAGACAAGTGATGAGTGTTGGGGATTGGTTCTAATGTTTTGAGTTAATCCATACCCAAAATCAGGAATCTACTTGTCCAAATGCTGAAAGTCCTTGTCACCAATTAGTTTTTGATCTATCAATAAAGAGCCAGTGGCCAATGGTTAGACAGGTAGGTTGAGACAACCTTTGGATTTGGTTGGGCTAAGAACTAGAAGAAAGGAGAGGGAATCACCATGATTCGGAGGGAAGCAGATCAGAATTAGAGCTGCAAAGGTAAATCATCCAACATGTAGGTGAGAAGGAATGCGGCCCCCAGAAGGGCTGCCCAGAAGCGTCTTGGGAAGCAATGACTAGGGAGCTGCTCAGAAGGAGTCAGGGCAACATAGATAAAATATAGAATTAGAGGGCATTAAGCCAGGATTACAGGACAGAAATGTGTGCTAGCTGCGGGAGGATTAGAACTATACAACCTTTGAGCTAGCCAAAGTTATAAAATTAACTGGGGTGTGTGTGTGTTTGTGTGTGTGTGTGTGTGTGTGTGTGTGTGTGTGTGTGTGTGTGTGCATGTGTCTTTCATTTGTGAATCCAAATAGCTCCTGGCAGGTGTGCATGTGGGACCTACAGGAACTAAAGCAATGTAGCCAACTACTGCTATAGATAGGTTGAAGGGAGTGGACATAGAAGGGGCTAGAGGAAGAATAGGGAGGGGGTGACATAATTATATTTTGATTAAATGGTATTTTAAATATATATGGAACAATGTAGAAATCCAGATAATTTTAATGTTCTGTTCAGTGCTCCCAACCCCCTGTTACAATAAGGAATGCATCTTTTAAATAATAAAGAATAAAATATAACCAGAAATACTTCACATATCAAAAAATATCTAATATGCAGTGGGTATAAAGCAGTACTGACCAGCAGGTTCATATCTAGTGAGCATGACCTCTATCATGTTACATAACTGCAATTACTTCATAAAATACATAGCAGGCTACTTTACTGTTTATAAAATGGTTTGTTTTTGCTTTCAGCTTAGTAAATATTAAATCTGAGATTTTTATGGCCCCATTGGTTCAGATTCTGATTACAGTCATGATGAGAATCATAAAGCAGCAGTGTGTGTGTATGTGTGTGGGGGGAATAGGGGGTTGGAGCAAGAAAAGATGTAAGTTCTCTCCCTTTTTTAGCCTTCAAGACTGACTCTTGTAAACACTGGTCTAGTTACCTGTCCAGTCCTAATCACGTTCAAAGGCTCTACCTCTAAACACCATCAGATTATGTTTCTATCCTCTTAACACTGTAAAAAACAAAACAGGTTTTGGAAATTAGCCATGAGCTATAACCGAACAAACCATTGCCTACATGCCAAAGATATGGGTGTTTTAAATGTAATGTCTCTTCTGGAACCTACAAAGGGATGAGGATGTAGTTTAGTGGCTAGAACTCTTGCTTAATATGCACAAGACCTTGGGTTTCATCCTGAGCACTACCAAAATAAAATAAAAATAAAAGAAAAGTCATATTTCTGATACATCAACCAGTACTACAAACAAACATGTACAGAATACCTAGAAGCTAGCAGATTGGGCCTAGACTAAAAACATGGACTGGGAGGTTTTTTTGTTTGTCTGTTTTGTTTTGTTCTTTGGGTTTTTTTTTTCCTAAGAAAAGATCAGAATTTTTCCATTATTGTTTTTTTTTTTTAGAATGCTTTTCATTTTTTCTTCTCTAGAAAGCTGTAACGAATTTAGGATCTCCCACAGTATCCTTAGTAAATGAACCTTCAGTGGTGTCTCATCAGATTACAATAAAGTTCTGTAGAATCCTCCAATTTGAAGAGTGCCATCAAGAATATATTTGGAGGTTGACAAGATGGCTCAGCAGGAAAGATGTTTCAAGCCCTGGAAGCCTGGAGAAGAGAACTGGCTTCACAAAGTTCTCATCTAAACACACACACACACACACACACACACACACACACACACACACACACAAATAAATAAAAAAATTAAGCATATATTTTTCATATCACCCTTCAGCCCGTTTCTCTTATGAGAAATTCTTGCTTACTTCCACTCCCAAGATGTATCTCTCCTAAGCCAGAATCTGAAGCATTTTACTGACCTCTTTTTTTTCACTTGGGTGCCAACAAGGGTTCTACCAATCATACCTTCTTCTCTGCATGCTTGTGAGGTGCAATCACACACACCTCTATCTCTGTTCATTCTGTCTCCAATTTGTTTCATCCTTTATATTTAACTAATGGAACCTTATCACGTTCTATAGGCCCATCCCACATTTCCTGCATCTGTGCAGGGAAAGGCATTACATAAGAGTATACACAAAAGCAAACAAAAGAAACCCACAGATACCCTGGGGAAAGATAGCTGATGAGGGCAGCAGATGCAATTTCAAATAATAGGCTGAGTAAATATAAAAATATAGTTTTTAAAACTGAGGTGCTTTCACAAGAAGACCAACAGAGTCAACTAACCTGGGCCCGTGAGGGCTCACAGACAATGAACCACCAACCAAAGAGCATGCATGGGCTGGGCACAGGCCCACTACACATATGTAGCAGATGTGCAGCTTGGTCGCCATGTGGGTTCCCTCACAATTGGAGCAGAGGCTGCCTGGTCTGATCTGGTGGAGGAGGATGCTGTACTTAGTCCTTAATGCCAAAGAAGGAGGCTCCCCTTCTCTGAGATGATGGGACGAGGGGGTTAGGAGGGTGAGACTGGGAGGAGAGAAGGGAGTAGGGCTGTGATCAAGATGTAAAGTGAATAAATAAATAATAGATAGTTAAATAGATAAATAAATAAGTGAAATAAATGAAAACAGTTTAAAAAGCATATATGAATTAAAGAAAAAAGAAATAAAAAGGAAAGAACATGGCTACTCCTAGGTATGGTGATGAAGAACATTCATTATAGATAAAAGAGAGACATGGCCAGAGGCAGGGACATCTGGGAGAGTTCAGAGTGGCCATTGCTGTGGACCATGTGAGGAGATGGGGAGGGGAAGGGAGAGAGGAGAGAATGGAATCTGGTACAGCAGCCAGAAGGCCAAAGGTACAAAGAAAGGCAGGTAACCAAAACAGCTAGATCGTATAGGGATTATATAGGGAAAAACAGCCCATGGCCCTGGACTGGAGAGGTCAGGGTAGGGGCAGGGTGTGCCAGTCATACCCTATAACAGTTCATGACTAGGGGATGCTGGGAGTACCTGGAGTCTGGTCTGCTTTGATATACTAAGCGGGCACCTCAGCAGTTTGTCCTGGGTTTGAAACATAACAATGTGTTAATAGGCTTCCATACAATGTTTTGAAATACGTATACTGTGTAATGTTCAGTAATATTTAAATAATTTATCCTATCCCTGCCCCAAAAAAGAGGTGTTTTAAGAGTAGAGAAGGGGAAAGCATTTGGAATGTAAACTAAGAATATAGAAAATTTAAAAAAAAGAAGAGTAGAGAAAAATTTATCTTCTAATTGCTACTGCTACATAAAATGCAATATGAAGTAAGAGATTTTCATAATTTAAATACCACTTTTTAAACCTATTTATGATTCTAACACATATCAAGCATTATAGATTATTTTTAAGTGAAATCTATTTCAATGAAAATTTCTAAATTTTTCTTCTATCAAGATATATTGTTTTTCTTACAGAAACTTGAAAGCCATTTCTTGGTAGAACATTGGCTCTTGGTATAGGTGCATGGTTGACAGATGAAATAAACTTCAACAAAGGTGACCTTAGGACAGTGAATGATGAAGGTCAGAAGATTTTCCTGTCTTGCTTAAGTAACCATCACCCCTGGCCTACATCACACACACACAGAAGCTCCTGGTAACTGAGCTGTAGAAGACTGCAGACTTTGGCTCAGGAACCTGGATTCCTAGTTTCCATTCCCCAAGATATGCTATGAAACCAAGAAAACGTATCATCAGCATGTCAGATGAATTCTGGGTGGGCAAGCATTTTAATGTGTTAACTAGATTCTTGCCATTCAGCCACTTCATGTCTCTGAGCCTCAAAATTCAAGGCAAATATATATTCCACTGTGGATAATCTTAAAAGATTTCATTAGCCTACAGGAGGCAGGCTCAGGTCTGGATGCTGCAGGCTATAGCTGTCAGTATTGTTATCAGCCTGTTCTTTGGGGTAGGACACAAACTGTAACATATACCTTTGTGAATTCAACTGTATGTCCACAACAGGACAATGACTGCTTGCAGAGCAAACCATTCTGTAAGCAGCTCATTGTTTTTAATACTTGAGACTATGGTCGCCAGCTAGAGTTAGGGATGAAGAGACTGGGGGCTGGGAGAGGAATTAGCTTTCTGGCAATGCCCCCAGGACATTTAAAATCACATCAGTGCAGTCCTCAAAGCAACTTTGGCCTTTCATGGGACACCTAGCTGTTCTACATTCCTTTGATGACTATGATTGCTACCTTATCTGAGAGATACACCTGGCTGAAATAGTGCTGCTTGTCTCTGTGATTCCTGATGAGATAGACAGGAAGTGAGTCCAGAACAGACAAGTCTGTGATGGCCTTATTATAAATGCAGCTTCCAGAATACTAAGTATTCTGGTAACAACTTTTTTTAAGTGCCCAATACCTGTCAAAGCACTTTCTTGTCATCAAAGGGACCATTTCATAGGTACAAATGAGATCAGCTCATGACAAGTCCATCTATAAATGATTACTATTGAGAGTAAACAGACCTAAATACTCAACATTCATCTTTCAAATTCTACCCAGAACACAATCTGGAATCTTCTCTGACTCTGACAACAACCATGGCAACTTTTTCCATGTTTAATCCCTGTACTGTGAATAGCCCAGGCTGCTGGGAATTAATTCAACATTCTGTTTAATGTGAAGCCCTACATACACAGAGTTAGAAGTGTTTCAGGCACTCATTTCTCCTTTGATTTGTTTATGACAGTTTTTAAATATAGAGAAACTTAAAATGGAGGTTGAAAATGCCAAGTTGAACCAGCAAATATTATGGTGGGTTGTGCCCTGAGGCAGAGAGATTAAACAAATTACCTAAAATGTGCATCCCTCACTGATGGCAGTCATAGAAGTGAGATCAACTCTGAATCTCCATTCAGCATTGTCAACTGATGTGTAATAAATCATCATCTTAAATCCAGAAAGCCCTCTCTATGTTGCTGTTTCTGTAGGTTGCCTATAGCAACTAAGGCTTCAGGGGGATTTCATCTCATTTGTGGGAACCCACAGGCCTCATACCCTAATCTCCTCCCCATCATCCTCCCAAAAACTCTCCCTGAGATGTTCCAGAAGGAAAATATAAATTATCTCTGAGGCTCCCCTCCTCATTTTCCATTTGGACATTCTTTTTTTTTTCTCTTTGTCAAAGTCAATTAAAAACAAAATGTAAACTAATTTTTTAAATCTCTTTTTGGGGGGGGACAATTATGGCATCCAATTAGATGCTTCAAAATATTGAAGCAAAAGTATTAAAATGTAATTGTGATATATCTTGTGAGGGTGTTTGTCTGAAACTGGCTTATAACTGTTACAAGCTAAAAATGAAAGCTATTTAAAGGACCCTGTTGAATAATTAGATCTGAATCTTTGTATAAAGGAGACAAAATACTTCTGTTTCTATTGTATTATTTATAGGATCTAGTTTCCACCTAGCAAATTAAGAATTTTTTCAAAAATGTATAAATTATAAAGTTTAAATAGAATTAGCTTATGACAAAATAGTCTGTATTTATTATTTCAAGCATGGTTCTGATAGCTTTGCTTATATGAATTCACTTAATTCTTAAGTTGGCTGATAATTAGACACCCATGCCTCATTTCTTTTACATAACAGCACTATCTAGCATATTTTGTACCTTCAAATGATAGCTATGTACTGTATATGAAATATAAGCACTTCATATACTCATTGTTTAATCTTCAGTGTGTCCTTGAAATATTTAGAATTATCTCCAAGTCTACAAGCTGAAGACTCACGGGAAGGACTTGCTCACAACCATATAGTTCGGTGATGGAGGTGACAGGCAAAGTCATTTCCTGTGTATACAGGGGTCAACCCCTCTCTTACAATTGCCAGAGACAGCCTCCGCATTGTCTACGTAAGAACTTACGAATTGCTTCATGCTGCCCTTACCACTGTCTGCAGTAATCCTGGATGTTAAGTTTTGTGAGTATCACCCCATATGTTAACTAAGAGCAAAGGCAGCCTCTTTACGGGTGCCTTGAGAGCGGAGCCACCCGAGTGAAGCTGGCTGTCAGCGGCTGATGGCATACAGGGTCAGCACCCTACCAAGCTTAAGGCATGGATGGGCAAGAGGGACTGAAACCAGTCCCATCTGGGTGGGCAGTGTACAGCTCATGATCGCCTCTATGGTCGAGTCCACCCTCCATTATCTCATGACAGCTCAACTAAGTAAGCAATCCCATAGCAACCATCTCTGCCTTTGTCCAGTCCCTGACACTCTCCATTAAAACCCGGACAGGAAAGCTCAGTGGGTTTCCTTACCTGGAAACCCTTCCCTCCCTCAGAGGTGTATCCACTGTTTCCTTAACTCTCACTTTTGCTCAATTTCTCATGTTTCTGTGATGCTTCAATAACACTTGCTTCTGCCTTCCGTCTTCCCTCAAAAGTCCATGTCATCCATCTCTTGTGTGAGAAAACAGGCTCTGAGCTACTGCCACAGGTTGATCTTTGGTGACCACATGTGCCCAGCACAGCAGGTATTAAGGTAATGCACACCTGGGCTGTGAATGGCCTTGTTGTACTCAAAACTTTATGAGAGGTGATACTTTATAAAGCAAATGCATAGCCACACATAGATTTCATCAAAGCCACGAAATCATGGCAACAACAGCTCATTGCAGGAAATAACAAGGAGTGTAACAGAGAGGGTTTCGTGTCTGAACTAAAACTGCTTTCAAATCATGGCCCCTTATCATGTTACACAGATACATTTCTTAGCCTCTGTGCCTCTGTCATGGTACTCAACTTCTAGTACCTTGTAGTGCCGAGGAAATCAAAATTAACAAAAGCAAATAATCCACACATACACCTTGCTATTTGGCACTATTCTGCAGCTATTTCTTCTGAGCTGAAGCATTTCCACTTGGAGGATGAAAGCAGGCTCATAAAAGCTAATGATGCCATTCAAAATACAAGAAAACTTACAAGACTCAGAAGACCCTCCGTGGAACTGTAAAAGGCAGTAAACACTTGCAAGCAGAACTCTCCCACACAGCTGACTTCACATTGGACAAGCAGTTCAAGGGCTGCAGGCTGTCTGAGCCATCCCTCCTGCTGGAGTGGGCCTTTTGAGAGTGTGCCTTTGAGTAAGCCAGGCTCCTGTAAGGAATCCTAAAAGAGTGACTGACTTACCTGGGTAGACTTGGGTCAAAACACATCTTTGGTCTGACACCTGTGCTCTGCTGGGAGCAAATAGACATTCATTTACATCTTTCTAAGAAAAGCCATGCAACAGGCTCATGCTATTCGGCAGCTCTCAGAGGCTTTTCTTCTTCTTTTTTTTTTAATTCTTTTTTATTCGATATATTTTTATTTACATTTCAAATGATTTCCCCTTTTCTGGCCCCCTACTCCCCGAAAGTCCCATAAGCCGCCTTCCCTCCCCCTGTTCTCCCACCCACCCCTTCCCACTTCCCTGTTCTGGTTTTGCCCTATACTGCTACACTGAGTCTTTCCAGAACAAGGGGCCACTCCTCTGTTCTTCTTGTACCTCATTTGATGTGTGGATTATGTTTTGGGTATTCCAGTTTCCCAGGCTAATATACACTTATTAGTGAGTGCATACCATGATTGATCTTTTGAGACTGGGTTACCTCACTTAGTATGCTGTTCTCCAGCTGCATTTGCCTAAGAATTGCATTGTTCTCCATTTGTCTAAGAATTTCATGAATTCATTGTTTCTAATGGCTGAATAGTACTCCATTGTGTATATATACCACACTTTTTGCATCCATTCTTCTGTTGAGGGATACCTGGGTTCTTTCCAGCTTCTGGCTATTATAAATAGGGCTGCTATGAACATAGTGGAACATGTATCCTTATTACATGCTGGGGAATCCTCTGGGTATATGCCCAGGAGTAGTATAGCAGGATCTTCTGGAAGTGAGGTGCCCAGTTTTCTGAGGAACCGCCAGACTGATTTCTAGAGTGGTTGTACCAATTTGCAACCCCACCAGCAATGGAGGAGTGTTCCTCTTTCTCCACATCCTCACCAACACCTGCTGTCTCCTGAATTTTTAATCTAAGCCATTCTGACTGGTGTAAGGTGAAATCTCAGGGTTGTTTTGATTTGCATTTCCCTAATGACTAATGAAGTTGAGCATTTTTTAAGATGCTTCTCCGCCATCCAATGTTCTTCAGGTGAAAATTCTTTGTTTAACTCTGTACCCCATGTTTTAATAGGGTTATTTGGTTTTCTGGGGTCTAACTTCTTGAGTTCTTTGTATATATTGGATATTAGCCCTCTATCTGATGTAGGGATGATGAAGATCTTATCCCAAATTGTTGGTTGCCAATTTGTCCTTTTGATGGTGTCCTTTGCCTTACAGAAACTTTGTAATTTTATGAGGTCCCATTTGTCAATTCTTGATCTTAGAGCATAAGCTATTGGTGTTCTGTTCAGGAACTTTCCCCCTGTACCGATGTCCTCAAGGGTCTTCCCCAGTTTCTTTTCTATTAGCTTCAGAGTGTCTGGCTTTATGTGGAGGTCCTTGATCCATTTGGAGTTGAGCTTAGTACAAGGAGACAAGGATGGATCAATTTGCATTCTTCTGCATGCTGACCTCCAGTTGAACCAGCACCATTTGTTGAAAAGGCTATCTTTTTGTCATTGGATGTTTTCAGCCCCTAAACATGGTAAAAGCAATATACAGCAAACCGGTAGCCAGCATCAAACTAAATGGAGAGAAACATGAAGCAATCCCACTAAAATCAGGGACTAAACATGGCTGCCCCCTTTCTCCTTATCTTTTCAATATTGTACTTGAGGTACTAGCTCGGGCAATTCGACAACATAAGGTGGTCAAAGGGATACAAATTGGAAAGGAAGAAGTCAAACTATCATTATTTGCAGATGACATGATAGTCTACCTAAGTGACCCAAAAAACTCCACTAGAGAACTCCTACAGCTGATAAACAACTTTAGCAAAGTGGCAGGTTATAAAATCAACACAAGCAAATCAGTAGCCTTCCTATACTCAAAGGATAAGCAGGCTGAGAAAGAAATTTGGGAAATGACATCCTTCACAATAGCCACAAACATTATAAAGTACCTTGGGGTGACTCTTACCAAACATGTGAAAGATCTGTATGACAAGAACTTCAAGACTCTGAAGAAGGAAATGGAAGAAGACCTCAAAAAATGGAAAAACCTCCCATGCTCATGGATCAGCAGGATTAATATAGTTAAAATGGCCATTTTGCCAAAAGCAATATACAGATTCAACGCAATACCCCTCAAAATCCCAACTCAGTTCTTCATAGAGTTAGAAAGAGCAATTCTCAGAGGCTTTTCAGTGAGCGCTTGCATAAAGACTCATTTTTTTATAAAAAATCTTTTTCTACTTTTTTATTATTTATTTTTATTATATATATTCTTTATTTACATTTCAAATGTTGTCCCCTTTCCTGACCCCCCCCCCGAAAATCCCATAACCTTTCTCCCCTCCCTCTGTTTCCCAGTCAACCCTCTCCGAATTCCCTGTCCTGGTATTCCCCTTCACTGTGGCATCGAGCCTTTCCAGGACCAGGCGCCTCTCCTCTCATTAATGTCCCACAAGCTCATCCTCTGCTGCCTATGCATCAGGAGCCATGGTCCCCTCCATGTGTACTCTTTGGTTGATGGTTTTGTCCCTGGGAGCTCTGGGAGTACTGGGTGGCTCATATCATTCCTCCTATGGTGCTGCAAACTCCTTCAGTTCCTTGGGTCCTTTCTCTAAACTCATTTTTAATCTGAGAAACTTTTGTACGATTTGTACAATAGCTCAAAGCTGCCAGATCTATCTATTTCATGCCAATGAAGTGTTTACATTCTGGGTACTTCCTTTTGGAAGACCTGGGTTCTTTGATCTCATAATTTTATGCTTAGTGTCAACTGGTCAGGATTGGAAGGCACAGCAGAGATAAATAATCCAAAACAGTAATTATTGCTGAGTATTTTTGCTATCTGGATTTTTTTATTCAATATATTCTTTATTTACATTTCAAATGATTTCACCTTTCCTGGATCCCCCCTCCCCGAAAGTCTCATAAGCCCTGTTTCCTCCCCCTGTTCCCCAATCTACCCCTTCCCGATTCCCTGTCCTTGCATTCCCCCACACTGCTGCACTGAGCCTTTCCAGGACCAGGGGCCTCTCCTTCCTTCTTCTTGGGCTTTATTTGATATGTGAATTGTGTGTTGGGTATTCCAAGCTTCTAGGCTAATATCCACTTATCAGTGAGTGCATACCATGAGTGTTCTTTTGTGATTGGGTTACCTAACTTAGGATGATGCTCTCCAGGTCCATCCATTTGTTGAAGAATTTCATGAATTCATTGTTTTTAATGGCTGAATAGTACTCCATTGTGTATATATACCACATTTTCTGTATCCATTCCTTCACTGAAGGACATCTGGGTTCTTTCCAGCTTCTGGCTTCTATAAACAGGGCTGCTATGAGCATAGTGGAGCATGTGTCCTTATTGCATGTATCTGGATCTTTTAAATTTTTGCTTTGGAAGCTGCTCACTTGCAGATTGAGCTCTACTTCAGTTCGCTAAATACTCAGTGGATGTGCAACTTGGGTTGGGCACTGTAGCACACAAGGGATGTAGAAATTAATGGCAGAATCTCTAAGACTGAGTGAGTTATTGCTACTTTTCTTCAAATTATTATAAATATTTCTGAGGACTTTCTCTGTAGGTAAGATAAGAGTTGTCTTATGATTTCTCTGACATGTCTGTTAGGAAGGAATTTGAATTTTTGTTCTGTCCAAGGTTTCAACACATTTTCCTATATAGTCACAGATTTTTAATTAAAAGAAATATTTCTAATTTAGTCTACTTAGTGTACAATATTGAGTTTTGAAGGCTTTAACTAGAATAACTTTGCATTCCAAGATGCCTTTATTTTATCTTGTTTTTCTTTTCTATTGTTTTCTTTTCTGTTGTTTCTATTTTTTCATTCCTCCTATGTTCACCCTTCATCCTTGTCCCCATACCCCCAAATACACCAAGTACAATGTGTGCTGCTCATGTACTCATTGGAGCTTGGTCAAACTCCCAGTGGCCAGCCCCTTAAAGATACTTGAGTCTCAATGGGGCTGATTGTAGCCAAAATGTGCAACAATGGGATAAGAGAGCTTGAAGAGTCCACCTCCAGTAAATAAACAGGGCCTCAAATAGAGAGACAGGGTAACAAACCCACAGTCAACATTTCTGATCCAGAATGTTCCTGTCTTAAAGAACTGCTTACACAAAAGTGGGGAAGAGACTGAAGAAAAGGCAGTCCAATGACCAGCCCAATTTGGGATCCATCTCATGGGGGTGGGGAGGGACACCAAGGCCTGACACTATTACTGATGCAATGATGTGCTTACAGACAGGAGCCAGCTAGGATGGCTGTCAACTGAAAGGCCCTACCAGCAGCTGACTGAGACAGACACAGACTCACACCCAACCATTGGACTAAAGTCGGGGGACCCCTGTCATTGAATTTGGGGAAGGATTGAAGAACCTGAAGGGGAGGGTGACTCCATAGGAAGACCAGCAGTTCCAACCCAGACCCCAGGGAGCTCCTAGAGACTGAGCTACCAACCTAGAAGCATACATGGCTCATCCAACCCCTGCCCGCCATGTGCCTAATTCTTGAGAGACTTGAGGCCCCAGGGAAGGGAAAGGCCTAGTGGTAGTGGGCAGCATTCTCTTGTAGGCAAGGGGAAGGAGGAATGGGATGAGGAACTGTAGGAGGGGGGATAGAGGAGCAATGGCTGGAATGTAAATAAATAAAATAATTTTTTTAAAACAAAGATACTTGAGTCCCTCAACCCCCGGAAGCCATCAACTTGAGCATCTTTATCACAGTTTTTAAAGTATTTGCATCTCAAAAATGACAAACACTATTTTTACTCAAAAGCTATAAAAGTATATTAACATTATTCACTCAATATACATATCGAATTTCAACTATCTGATGATGCATGCAAGGTGGCTATAAAGAAGCTGAGAAAAGAGCATCAATTCACTGAACAAACACAGCTATACATTACACACTAAATAATATCCCAGGGATGCCAAAGAATTCAAGACAGGATCACAGCTTTGGGGAACATATGGCACAGTAAAAGCAAGAGCATAATATGAGATTGTCTTTACCAGAGAGAAACGAGCACCCTTAGAGAAACCAAGGACTTCCATGTTGGGTAAGGCTAATGTAGTTTAGGTCAAGGCTAGTCTTGAACATCTGGTAAAATTGTTGGTACCACAATTAAGAGTGAGGTAATCAAGACAGGGGATATCAACACTGTAGTCCTGTACTGTGTAGAGACATTTTGTCAGGTGTGACTCAGGATCATTGCATGAGATGATATTCCATAGCTGCCTCAATTCAAGCATTCTATGATTCTCATACAATGCAACAGTGCACTTCTCACAATGCTCACAATTGCATGCCTGTAGTCAAAGACTGGGGTCAGTGTCAGGAGCAAGCGTTTTGGAGGATATAGTGGGAAAACAGACACTAGGAAGACCAAGAGCAGGAAAGATGCATGAGAGTGAATTCATCCAGAAGCAGTGGTCACTGTGTGAATGCGGGAGGCCTGTTTTTTATATGGTGTGCAGAACCAGGACCAGTCAATCAAAGGAGTCCAGTGGGACCAGAGATTAATAGAAAGTTCCTGTGGTCTGTCTCTTCCAGAAACAAGGGGTGGTGTTCCTGAAGGACAGGCAGGAGTTGGATGGCCAAGGCATTGAGTGTTCAAAGGACCTGGAAGTCTAGACCATAAATATATATGCTTTTCCTCATATATATGTATATATCTGCTTTTCCTCAGAACTAACCAACTGCAAAAAAAATGCAAGGATAAAGGAATAAATTACTTATTACTTCTGTTTACAAGATTTGTGTGTGTGTGTTTGTGTGTGTGTGTGTAGAATTTAACTATATTGAAGAGTAAATTGGAAGTGACTCTGATGGCAAGAAGTATACAAGAACACAATGCATGGATTTAAGACAAAGGAAATCTTCAAAGCTTTAATGGGAACATGGTGTCTGTCTGTATGTTTTTGATCAAATTATTTTCTAACAAATAGCATTGATTTTTTTCAAGGAGTCCATAAGGAATGAATTCTATGAGAGAAATGCATCACTGATTTGTATCACCTACCCTCTCCTACATATGTTGGTACATTTATTACTTTACTGACAGATAAACAAAATGTTTTTTAAGGCAAAAATAAAAGAAAAAGAAAGAGCCCTGGAGAAATGACTCAAGTGGTGACGTGCTTGTGGTGGGAGCCTGGGGAATGGAGTTCATACTAAATCGTGGCACACACTTGCAATGTCAACACTGGGATGGAAAGACAGCAGGACCCCTGAGGCTTCCTGGCCACTCACTTTAAACAGGTCATTAGGCTCTAGGTTAGGAGTGAGACCCTATCCCAAAACATAAGATGGGAACAATTGAGGAAGAACGCCATGCTGACCTGACCTTGGTGTTTTGCTTGCATGTATGTCTGTGAGCCACATACCTGGTACCCTTGCAGGCCAGATGAGGGTATCCCCTGGAACTTGAGTTACAGTTGGTTGCAAACCATCATGTAGGTTTTAGAACTCAAGCCCAGATCCTCTGGAAGAGCAGACAGCATTCTTAATTACCAAGTCTTCTTCTAGCTCACCCTTTTCCCCTTGAGACAAGGTTTTGTTATATACACTTGACTGACCCAGAGCTCTCTACATAGAGCAGGGTGTCCTTGAATTACAAGACTTACCTGCCTCTGAGTCCTCAGTGTTAAGCTTAGAAGTGTATTCCATGGCTCATAAGTTTTACACTCAACCTTAAACTATTTTTTCCTTACAAGAGAGACACATGATCCAGTGTCTTCCTTTTGAAACATAGTTTACACTGACTGTTGAGTAATCTCTAATTCCAAAGTGTTGGCCATTCTTATGAAAATAATTTCGTTGGGTTTTCTTTTGCTTTTCTCTAGCCCACTTCCTTTATTTTCTACAAAGCTCTGTTAAAACATGGAATACCCCAGTGTGTTTCTTCCTTTCCACGGGCACTTATTTGTACAATCAAGGGTGGGCTCCTCTAGTTCCTCCTTCTCAGGCTGGCATCACTGGAGCCCTGGGGCCTCTCCGGGTGGCATTGATTAATTATCCTTTCAACATCATCAGGGGAGCCATGCTTGCTCTGGATTCATTCTAAACCTATCAAGGAAGGATGTGGATGACATCAAGGGAGGATTTTACAAGACTCTGTCTAGACTGCCAAAACAATCTGTGGTGGAGAAAATTGCGTAAATATGGGCTACCAGGAAACAGGCATTTTCCTTCTCCCCTCCTTGTGGTCTTTTTTTGGTGTGGGACACTGTGCAGCCTGGGCTGGCAATTCTGCAAATTATACTCTTTGAATCATGTAATAACAACTCAGGGACCAGAATGATTTAATGCCATATGGTAAGTCAATGTGGAGATCATCTCAGACCAAATAAATAAATAGAAGCAGCAAGTGTCTTTGAGCTCATTTTAACTTCCAAATTTCTCAGTTTTATCTGAGGTTTTGTGGGTATTAGGTAGGCTTTTCAAATAATAATAGATGGGCAAACGGTGACCCATTTTTTTTTCTTTATTTGAAAAACAAAGACAAGAAACACTCAGGGGCATTGTCTTAGTTGGGGTTTCTGCTGCTGTGATAAAACACCATGACTAAAAACAATGTGGGGAGGAAGGGGTTTATTGCAGCTTATAGTTTGTAGTCCATCACCCAGGAAAGTTAGGACAGGAACTCAATACAGAATATTGAGCCAGAAGCTGAAGCAGAGGACGTGGATGAGTGCTACCTACTGCTTTGCTCCTCCTGGATAGCTCAGTTTGTTTTCTTACACAACCCAGGACCACTTACCAAAGGTTGGCACCACCCTTAAGGGGCTGGTCCTTTCCACATCAATCATTGATCAAGATAACACCCCAAAGACTTGCAAGCATGCCAATCTGATAGAAACATTCACAATTATGATTCCCTCTTCTAAGCTAGGTTTAGGTTTGTGTCGAGTTGAGAAAACCAACCAGCACAGGCATATATGAGACCCTCTCTTCTTGAACATTTAACTGTTCTGGGGTTTGGCACAGCCTCATACAGTTAAAGTAGTGGGAAATAGATGATTCCCTTATGCCAAACAATGCAAGTTATCCCAGAAACATAAAGAGCTACCCACTTAAGGTGATCACTTGCTTAGTTCAACGCCCCCAGACCACAACATAGGCAATTTAAGTTTTCATCATTGAGTTCTCATTCTCTCTCTCCTCCTCCTCTTCCCTCTGGAATAATTTTTAAAAAGAGGAAGGAAATGGATACACTCTTTTGAGGAACTATGTCTATGTAAATTTGTGTAATATTTGGTTCTATTTAAATAAAGCATGATGTGATTATGCTCTTTTTTTTTCTGGGTTGCTGTTCTACTTTTGGCATTTTCCCATCTTGCTGATGATCATTATGTTGGTTTAATTCACCCAAATCCTGCCAAAGGTCCAAGGTCCAGATCGCCCAGGGTCTTCCTGAATATTACTAAATATTCACACTCAAACTAAGGTGGGTTAGTTATGTCTAAAAGTTTAGTGAGGTAATACAGCATTGAGTTTATTTTATCTTGCCATTGTTTGACAACTGGGGCCTGGTGTCTCCTCTCCTAAGACTTCTTGTGAGGTTACAGTCAGGTACCAGTTCAGTTCCAGGTAGCCTGTTCTCTTTGATACCTGGGTATTCCTCCACAGGCTTCTCTCCATCTGCTTTCTCATCTTCCAGGGTGTGTCTGTGTAGCTTCCCTCTGGGTAGCCTGGAATTCTTTCATGGTAATGCATGGCTCCAGTAGGAAGGAAGCCAAAACGTTCAGGACCAACCTAGATTCAAGAAAAAGGAACATTTGCTCTGATTTTGGTTTGAAGCTTTATTTAAAGAGTAGCTACTGGGATAAGAAAAGGAAATGAGGGAAATCAGAAGAAAGAGGAAAACATACAAAGAGATTTTAGATGGTATACCTCCAGGAAATTGATCTGTACTGTTAGGTATTTAAGGTTAATATGCCTATCTCTTGTAAAGGCAATTATCAGAAATACCTTATTAATTCAAATTGCAATAGACGGAAACATACTGCATTGACTAAAATCAACTCGTTGCAGTTACTGCCATTATTTCTCCTAAGAGACCTATACCTTCTCTTTCCACATTCTGACACATTGAATTCTGCCATGCCTTGCAGGGGGTTGGAGTAGTCCAGTTCTCCTTGACATATCGTACAAACCTTCCACACTGTAGAAAGCTAGAAAATTTGCAAGTTGAATAGGAAATGGAAGGTAGGTAAGGAGGAACTATACTAATAAATACAAAGACTTAAAAGTAGAAAACAATGAGATGTGAATTGGTATGTGTCTTACTTAAGATTTTACTGCTCTGAACAGACACCATGATCAAGGCAACTCTTACAAGGACAACATTTAATTGGGGCTGGTTTACAGGTTCAGAGATTCAGTCCATTATCATCATGGTGGTATCATCTTGTATCATCAACATGTCAGCATCCAGGCAGGAGTTGAGAGTTCTACATCTTCATCTGAATACTGCTAGCAGAATACTGACTTCCAGGCAACTAGGATGAGGGTCTTAAAGCCCACATCCATAGTGACATACCTACTCCAGCAGGGCCACGCCTTATAATAGTGCTACTCCCTGGGCCGATCATATACAAGCCATCACATTATATATAGCAATTTGAAGAAGAATGACCCCATAAGTTCTTATCTTTGAATGCTTGGTTATCAGGTAATGGTACTATTTGAAAGGATTAAGAGGTGCAGCTTTGCTGGAGAAGGCATGGCGTTGTTGGAGAAAATGTGTCTCTGGAGATGGGCTTTTGGATTTTCAAAAGCCCAAGCCAGTTCATGTCTTTCTTCTTCTAGAAGCCTGAAGATCTGGATGTAAAACTCTCAGCTCCTCCTGTACCATGTCTGCCTGTGTGCAGCCATGCTTCCTATCCTGCTAATAATTGACTAAACCTCTGATCTATAAGCAAGGCCCAGTTAAATGCTTTTCTTTATTAGAGTTGCCATGGTCATGGTGTCTCTTCACAAAAATAGAACACTGACTAAGATAGTATGAATGCACATTTGGGGTTGAAAAAAAACTTTGCATCAGATTCCAGTCAAAATCTGATCCTTTGGCAACTCATTGAAGCTCATGATCATAAGCTTCTTGTCTTATTAAATTTTCATTGCTGTGAAAAGACATCACAACTGAAGCAACCCTTATAAGAGACAACATTTAATTGGGGATAGCTTACAGGTTCCGAGGTTCAGTCCATTATCATCATAGTAGGAAGCATGGCAGCATGCAGGCAGGCTTGGCACTGGAGAAGGAGCTGAGAGTTCTACATCTTCATCCAAAGGAATCCAGGAGCAGACTATCTCCCCATGGCTAGGAGGAGGGTCTCAAAAGCCCAGCCCCACAGTGACACACTTCTTCCAACAAGGACACACCTTTTAATAGCACCACTACCTTGGCCAAGCATATTCAAACCACCATAATCGTCAACTGGAAAAATGAGAATTTGCTAACCTGCAGAACTTGTATGGAAAATGAAAGGTGAAAAACATATGTTCATATATTCACCAAATGCTATCTCAGTTGTTTTGCATGTGAAAAATCATGTATAATACATTACACCACAGGAGATAAGCTAGAGACGTAGTTTAGGATGGGTTATACAGCAAATAGAATAGAAAAAAACAAGTGGGATAAAACTAGAAGATGTTCAAAGGCACAAAGTCTTCACAGATGACCCAGTTAAGAAACTGCTCAGATCAGAAACACATATCACACTGTGTGCCACAGTTTACGGTACAACCTTGTTTAGTATGGAAGGTAGCATACATCACTTATGAAGTTTTTTTTTTTTCAAAAATATAGAGATTTAATTCATGCAAATAAAGCACAGACATTTCATTTATGAATATGAGTAATTACTAATGACTTTCTTTCTTTCTTTTTTAAAATATTTTTATTTTTTATATTCTTTGTTTACATTCCAAATGAGTTCCCCTTTTCCAGATCCCACCTCCCCATATGTCCCATAAACCTTCTTCTCTCCATCCATTCTCCAATCACCTCCCTCCTTTTTCTCTGTCCTTTTATTCCCCTCCAATGCTAGATCAATCATTTCCAGGATCAGAACTCTCTTCATACTTCTTCATGGGAGTCATTTGTTATGCAATTTGTGCCTTGGGTATCCAGAGCTTCTGGGCTAATTAATATCCACTTATCAGAGATCGCATGCCATGTGTAGTCTTTTGTGATTGGGCTACCTCACTTAGGATGATATTTTGCAGATCAAACCATTTGCCTAAAAGTGTGAATTCATTGTTTCTAATTGCTGAATAATATTCCATTGTGTAAATATACCACATTTTCTGTATCCATTCCTTCTTTGAGGGACATCTGGGTTCTTTCCAGCTTCTGGCTATTATTATAAATAAGGCTGCTATGAACATAATGGATCATGTGTCTTTATTGGATGCTGGGGAATCCTTTGGGTATATATGCCCAGGAGAGGTATAGCAGGGTCCTCCGGAAGTGTCATGTCCAGTTTTCTGAGGAACCGCCAGACTGATTTCCAAAGTGGTTGTACCATCTTACAGCCCCACCAGAAGTGGAGGAGTGTTCCTCTTTCTCCACATCCTTGCCAACACCTGCTGTCTCCTGAGTTTTTGACCTTATCCATGCCATCTTGCCAAAAGCGATCTACAGATTCAATGCAATCCCCATCAAAATCCCAACTCAGTTCTTCACAGAGTTAGAAAAAGCAATTCTCAAATTCATCTGGAATAACAAAAAACCCAGGATAGCTAAAACTATTCTCAACAATAAAAGAAATTCTGGGGGAATCAGTATCCCTGACTTCAAGCAATACTACAGAGCAATAGTGTTAAAAACTGCATGGTATTGGCACAGTGACAGACAAGTGGACCAATGGAATAGAATTGAAGATCCAGAAATGAATCCACACACCTATGGTCACTTGATCTTCGACTAAGGAGCCGAAAACATCCAGTGGAAAAAAGATAGCCTTTTCAACAGATGGTGCTGGTTCAATTGGAGGTCAGCATGCAGAAGAATTCGAATTGATTCATTCTTATCTCCATGTACTAAACTTTACTCCAAGTGGATCAAGGACCTCCATGTAAAACCAGACACACTGAAACTAATAGAAAAGAAACCGGGGAAGACCCTTAAGGATATGGGCACAGGGGAAAAGTTCCTGAACAAAACACCAATAGCTTATGCTCTAAGATCAAGAATTGACAAATGGGACCTCATAAAATTACAAAGTTTATGTAAGGCAAAGGACACTGTCAAAAGGAGGGTCAAAGGAATATCAAATTGAGAAAGGATATTCACCAACCCTACATCTGATAGAGGGCTAATATCCAATATATACAAAGAACTCAAGAAGTTAGACCACAGGGAACCAAATAACCCTATTAAAAATGGGGTACAGATCTAAACAAATGATTTTCACCTGAAGAAATTCAGATGGCCGAGAGGCACCTTAAGAAGTGCTCAACATCATTAGTCATTAGGGAAATGCAAATCAAAACAACCCTGAGATTTCTCTTAAGAAGTTTTTATTAGCCCGTTGTATATGAAATGTCTTTATAGTTGTATGTAAAGCAAAGACACTCTATGAAGAGAAAAAAAAATGATTCTGTTGAAGTCCCATAGGTACTTGCCATTCAGAACTGAGAATGATCATCAGACTTGTGTCAATTTAAAATTTATAGTAATAATACAGTTGACATGCATAAGACCTCATAAAGAACAAATGAGTCACAGAGAAAATAGTTTCCCATACAGCAGGGAACTCATTGTTGCTGACTCAGGTCAGTCCACTGCAGCTTTAAACAAACATAATGAGGGCATGTGTTAGGAGAACAAAAGGGAAAAGGCTTTTCCCACTAACACTAATGTGAAGGGTGTCATGGGCACCTCTGTACAGAACTCCAAGGAGAGATAACATGAGTTTTCACATTCACATGGATGGAATAAGAAGTTGCTGGGAGGTGTGCCTACTTCCCTGAGTGGAATTTTTCTTGCTTCCTTGGTGAAACACATGCTCTATTCACTAATAGAGAATGACTCAGCTGTAGACATAGCATTGAAACAATAGGTTCCAAGAGGCTGGAGGGGGACCAACACAGACCCAGGGCTGCACACTCATGATGAGCATCTTGCCTGCAGCCAACTCAGGAGGATTAAAGATGGTGCAACCAGTAACAGTTGTGGACTTGGGAAAAGAGAGATGGATGGCAGCTTGATCCTGCCTCTGCTCCATTTAACTTAAACTGATAAGGAGGCTGGTAGCTGAACAAATTCAAGTATCAAGATGACTCAAGTTGATGTCAAAAGTCTGCTGTGAGTTTTATAAGAGGTCCTTTTCCTTTTATCCTCCATGTTTGTAAACCTAGAACTGAAGAAGTGAAATGAGAACCTAAATAACCCTGAGGATCAGGATTCATGGGGTACATGTGCATTGCTTTCTGGAGAAGGAAGATGCCTAGAAAAATCTACGTAAGGAGTACTGCATTTAAATTTCATGCAAACCTAATTTTGACTATTAATAGAGCCCTCAAATGTGTTGTTTTAGATTCAAAGAACAGATAAAAGAACTTGCAAAATAATACTTTAAAAGCCTACTCAACTTTATTTACATAATTAAAGTCCTGGAATGGAAATATATCCAACTGTGCTCTTTATACAAGAGTTTATTTACTGTTTCTTCCTACATCATTTTTCAGTTATTAACTAAAAATCAAAGAGGAGCTCTTGAGAAGAAAAAGAGATGTAATTATTTGGAGACATGGCTTTTTTCACCTCTAAGCATACATTATAATAAATTAAATTGCATTGTTGGATAATAAGGAAAAACCTGATGCAGTGGACAATGGAAGGAAAGGGGGAAAGCACCTACCTCCAGTGACTTACCCCGAACTCCACTAAGTAGATTATTCTCAATGGACTCTGGAATGGTGCTGCATGGACAAACAACATTCTGTTTCCATAGAAGCAGAACTGTCCAGTTTTCCATAGCAGCAGCTTCTATTAGCAGGGATCAAGCTTAATACAAGAAGTTATCCTAAACTCATACTGCCATTTTTATCAAATGCAATACTCCCATTGTATTTGCACATCACCTTACAGACTGCTTGCCTCCATGGACTGATCATAACTTAAAGTCAATATGGCTCATTTATGCCTGGATCAAAGAACAACTTGGTAACCAAATTGTGTAAACCAAAATGTAGACAGTGAGGTCTAAGCTACTGCTCCAATATCAGAGCATGCTCACCTTACAGTCATTTCACTTAGAGAAAGGTTGAAGTACTTCCTTAGACAGAGGAAACTCACTAAGCCCTAATCAATGGGAAGTATTTAAATATCAATGGATTTGTGCATGCACGCATACACACACCCCCATACCACTGATTCAGTACATTATTACAAGATTTCATTTTATAGTCATGTTTGTAATTATCGATTTTCAACAAGCTGCTTGAAAGAAAGTATCATTTGTTCCATGCGTGTTTCACTACAATGTGCTATATACATATATGTGCAATAAATGCTTTTCAGAACTAAACTGATCAATTGACTTTCCAGTCATTTTTAACTGACATGTTTCTCTAGCATTGTAATCTCTTTCTAATTCCTTCCTGGGCATGAGACACTCATTGGTTTAGTCACCTCATGAAGAATCATGAATCGGTGCTGATGAGGGTGAAATGACACTTCTTACTTTTGCAATACCTTCAAGGCTGCTGGTGTATGACAAGAATGTTGTCTCAGGTCAGATCTAACAAGGCAAGCTCTACTTACATGCTAATGTAATAGATGCCCCCATTAGCTCTTGCAGCAATTGCAGCGTTGTTACAACTTATAAAGACCCCAGGGAGATATGCAGTTTTGCAAGCTACAAGCTCTTCCTCACCTAATCTTTTCTTTACTTTAAAGACTGAACATTTTTTTTAAAAGGCAACTATATTTGTTTTAAAGAACTAACAGCAATTGCAAACCAAGCAGTAATTTTGAAATTTTGATTATTATTGGCAGTTTGTTTTAGAGTGACTACAGCCTAAAAATTGGTTCAAATATCTGTTTCATAGACTTCATCAACTAAAAATTGGTTAATATCTGTTTCATAGACTTCATCAACTTCATAAAATAAGTTGGCTGACTCAAGTACATTTTGAGCTCACTATTGAAGCAGCAACTTCTCAGCTGTGGGCCTACAAAATTCTCACTCAGCTGTGGAACACCACCACACTTCCTCAGTTCCCTGGTAGCAGATTAGTACCTACTGCCCTCTCTATAAAAGCCCAGCAGGACATTTCTATAGATACCACCTTGCCTTCCTTTTATTGAGTTTTCAGCGGTTCTATCTTTAACTTTATCTACTCTTTCAAAGAACTAGGCAGGCTGCTAGGCTTTAATGCAAATGCTGAGATGGCTCAGCTTACTTTTATTCTAAAAAGGAATGCACAAATAGGAAGAGAGATGCTGCAGAGAGAACCCTACAGAACTGCTGTAGTAGATAGAGATCATATACCACCCCAGATGCATAAGTACAAGATGAGTTTAATTGGTTATCTACTACAAGAGTTCTAACCCAAATGATCAGAACCAAGAATTTCACTGAGTTTCGAGAAGTATCTTTGGTTATTGAAGAGGAGGTACATTTTTATTTCAACTTATTAAAATGGCCCCATTTGCCGAATTTTACTGAATTGTTGAACCATCATCTTTTTCAGAACATGAAATTCAAGAATTAGCTGCTTTCTCTGCTTCTAAATGCTGTTCACTTCAGAAAGCTCCACTCAACTAAATTTCCTTTTTTTCACAAGTTTCTCTTCCTGGCTTTATTTTTTTCACTTGACCTTTCCTCTCAATATCTTTTTGAATTTCAAAGAGGCATATGTTGGGGCATAGTTGGGTTTGAGCAATAGGCTTGGGGCAGGAAGGTGTGGTTAGGGCGGAAGGGGTAAGAGGCCATTCTGGCTGCTTTATTTTTTCATCTCAGGTCCTGGTAAAGTACAGGCTGTGTATGTGTGGGTGTTTTTCTGATGTGCAAGTATGCACAGCTCTATTTTCTCAAGTGAGTAACTATGAGTGTACTATCTTGGAATAATCCACAAATTTATGTAAGCTACAAAGGAAACTGCACACTCACAGGAAATTTTACCTGATTCTCAGCTTTTCAGACAATGCAATCAATTAGTGTTGAACAAACTAGTGAGCAAAAAGACACAGAGAAGATCATGCTTTCTTCTTATTTTATTTTTAATGGAAATAAGTAAGCTATTTGCTTGGAAAGAAATCACTCTGGTGAATAAATGCCTTCATAAGCCAAGATCAAATTTAATTTAGTGTTGTTTGGGTTATAGCAACAGAATGCACTGTTGTTAATTTTCCAACAATTAGAAGGTAACTTAGTGAGTCACAAGAAATTTCCAAGACAATATGTGCAGAAATCCTTTTAGAAAAATGTTTTTAAGTATTGCTTAAGATTTCAGTGAGAGGGCAGGGATAGAGATTTAGAATTTCTAAGAATGTTGGAGCAGAATAAGTCCTTAAGAAACCTGGGTATAGCCATTCGATATTCCTCAGGTGAAAATTCTTTGTTTAGCTCTGTACCCTATTTTTAATAGGGTTATTTGGCTTACCTTCTTGAATTCTTTGTATATCTTGGATATTAGCCCTCTGTCGCATGTAGGGTTGGTAAAGATCTTTTCCCAATTTGTTGGTTGCCATTTTGTCCTTTTAACAGTGTCCTTTGCCTTACAGAAACTTTGTAATTTTATGAGGTCCCATTTGTCAATTCTTAATCTTAGAGCATAAGCTATCGAAGTTCTGTTCAGGAAGTTTTACCCTGTGTCCATGTACTCAAGGCTCTTCCCCAGATGTGGAGAAAGAGGAACACTCCTCTACTGTTGGTGGGGTTGCAAGCTGGTACAACCACTCTGGGAATCAGTCTGGCAGTTCCTCAGAAAACTGGGTGTGATACTACAGGATGACCCCACTATACCACTCCTGGGCATATACCCAGAGGACTCCCCAGCATGTAATAAGGACATATGCTCCACTATGTTCATAGCAGCCCTATTTATAATAGCCAGAAGCTGGAAAGAACCCAGATATCCATCAACGGAGGAATGGATACAGAAAATGTGGTATATTTACACTATGGAATACTACTCAGCTATTAAAAACAATGAATTCATGAAATTCTTAGGCAAATACGTGGAACTGGAGAATGTCATCCTGAGTGAGGTGACCCAATCACAAAAGAATACACATAGTATACACTCACTGATAAGCAGATATTAGCCCAGAAGCTTGGAATACCCAAGAAACAATTCACATATCAAATGATGCCTAAGAAGAAGGAAGGAGAGGCCTCTGGTCCTGGAAAGACTCAGTGCAGCAGTGTAGAGGAATACCAGGACAGGGAAATGGGAAGAGATTGATTGGGGAACACAGGGAGGGAAGAGGGTTTATGGGGATCCAGAAAAGGGGTAATCATTTGAAATGTAAATAAAGAGTATACTGAATAAAATACACACACACACACACACACACACACACACACGGCTTGGATGGGGTGGGGCGATTTTGGGTGCCATTCACATTACTGTTTTTTGTGTTAAAAATTTTCTAAGTGTTTTTGAGAGTTTCATGTAATATGTTTTATTCATATTCACCACCCCTCCCCCCAAACACTTCCCCAATTTATCACTTTCTTCCCAACTCAACAAACTTTGTGATTTTTTTCAATCTTTCATGGACAATTTCTGTTTTTGAGACAGGATGTCTGGGGCCTAGAGCTCACAGTCACAGGGGTCTGCTTATCTTTGCTTTCCGGGGACTGGGATCATGAACACAGGGCACACCACCAGCTGTTTTACTTGAGTTCTGGGGATCAAATTCAGGCCCTTGTCTACAAACAGAGCCTAGGCCCATTATTACTTCCTGGTGAAATGTTCAAACTCTTTGCTGTGAGACAAATAATGAGAGAATGTTATCATTACCTATTGTCACTGTCCTGCATAACACACCACTGGAATTTTCTTCTACCTAGCTGTAAGTTAATACCGAGTAATTAGTCTTTTGCCATTCTTTGTCCTCCCCTACACTTATCAGCCTCTGGTAATTTTCATTTCACTCTCCATTTCTAAGAGACTGACTTTTTTTTTTAATACTCTGCTATTAGTGAGGTCATGAGCCAAATATGAGTGACCATGTTCCAGGAACATGGATTCAGGTTTCCTGAAATAGCTTGTTTCAATATTGAAATGGTTTCATAAAATTATTTGGTTACAGAGCAAAAGAAACTCATACATAAACTGAGGTGTCAAAATACATTTGGTGGAATCATGGGTAGGTAGGTTAGAGCAAAGCAGAGCAATTAAAGTTCCAAGGAAAAGCCACACTTGTGCTGTGCTTTTCAGAGGCTATCTGGGGGTATTCTCAAGCTCTGAACTGGTAGAAGCTAACTCTGTTAAGGAAACAAATTCCAGAAGGTTTTATTTGATAGTCACTGACTTGTTAGACCAAATAGTCAAATAAAGACATGGATAAAGAACAATTACTAAGGAAAGTAAAGACTTCTCGATTATTTGTTTCTGTGTCTGCAACATTCTGCCTATTCATAGCTAAATTCTAGCCTGTCACTCAGACTTAAAGGCTTTAGCACAGGTGTGGTTTTGCCTTGGAGCTTGAATTCATGTTTTATATTTTATGACACTTCTTCCTAATTCTCCTCCCAACACTGAAAGGTATAATATAAACACCATGAAGTCATGGAAAATCTTAAACATTTTGTTTATACACACATACATCTTAGAAGATTGTCTGGTGAGTTGAATGAAGAAATGACTGCATGAGGTTTAGCCTCAGACCTTTTCACAGCAGGATAACAACAGGTGAGATCACAGGTTCTTCTCCTGTCAGGCCCATTCTCCTTAGTGGATAATGAACCCAGTGTCTATATGACCTTCAGTCCTACCTGTTCATATGTATGTTCTCTACAGTGGATGGGGCATTTTTAAATGTAATTTTTTGTACCTTGGTGAGTCTTTGCTGTCATGGTTGGTGTTGTTGATTGTTACTTAGATGCTACCATTAGCAGCAACGAGTACCACTTGGAATTTGAGAAACTGATAGTTTGCCTGAATTAAAGATCAGCTTTTCAAACTAAGTCATGGAAAAGAATCAAAATAAACCTCTCTCCATTTCTGTACTACATCATTAGAGTCACATTTCTGCATACACACACATATTATATATATAATATAATATATATAATATGTGTGTGTATAAAATATGTATGTATAATACAAAATGATATATATCATATACAATATATGTATAATTCAAGATGATAATGAGTGAGTGTGGGGCATTATCTAGATTATGTTAATTGGGAGGTAAATATCTATTCATTGTCAGCAGTACCATCCCCTAAATGGAGATCTTGGATTGTTTAAAATAAAGATGCAAGCTCAGCACTATACTGCAGTGCATGCATTCTTGCTCTCTCCTTCTGAATGTGGATCACAAGTGGATCACGCTACAGATCAGGCTAGGGATCACAATGTGAATCACATAAAGATCACATATGGATCACTGTGGATCACATGTGGCTCACACTATGGATTGTGTATGGATGTAATATGACTAGCTGTCTCAAGGTGCCTGATGCCTTGACACCCATGCCATGATAGACCATGACTTGAAACCGAGCTAAGAAGAAAGCTTTCCACCTTAAAAGGATCAAGGCAGAAGAAATGGTGGGGGAGGAGGAAGATGAAAAATCAAATTATGTTAAACTTCAAATCATTAATGCCATTGGGTGAGATTTAAGGTCTGCAGGCCAACTAGTGCAATTAGCTTCTCTAGGATATCCTTTATTCTTCTTTGCCTCAAAGTGATTTAAAATCTGTTACTTTATATAAAAATACTTGGGATTTTTCTGTCCTATGATAATAATAAATTCTTTCATGTCCTTAAAATTCTGATTGTTTTCATGTATACCTTCTTGTAAATGTGGACAGAGAAGTATTTTCAGGAGGTACTTGAGCTCATATTAACAATCATAGGCTCTATGTGCCTTTGGGGTCTTCCTGCAGCTCCCTGAAAGAACTGGAAGAGAAGGAGTATGCCAAGTCTGTCAACACCTACAATACCTGACACACTGCAGGCACTGAACACTGTTAGTGAGCGGGTGCATATCTGGGATGGAGGACTCATGAGAATTTGGATACTCAGTAATTCCCTTGATGGAATCGATGATAGATTCTCCCACCCAACCACAACTGAGAAACCAAATTTATATTGTCAGATGACTCAGCATTGTGCAGTCCTGACGTCATCACCATTGTAGAATTTGCTGGCTGACAATCTTAAAGCTCATGGACGTTTCAAGAACCTTCATTGTTAAATACAACCTACTTTAAAAATACCAGCTCAATAGTTATTATAGAGCATCACTCATGTCAAAAATGGAAAATCTCCATCTCATAGAAGTCTGTCCCCCTATACCTCTTCATACTCCTAATTTTCTCTTTCCCTACTGAAGGACATCACACCATGATATTTTCTGGTATTCTAGTCCATGCTTTTCTTTACTCATCTAAATATAATCCCCCAAATAAAACAATTTGGTTTTATTTATGAATAATTAAAATCATACCGTCTACATAATCTTGTGCCAGCTTCTTTCACTCAGCCTGTACCTGAGTGATTTGTCCATGTTGCAATTTGATTTCCTTTTGCAAAGTGGTTAATATAGGTGACTTTGATCTATAAATACAAGTTAAATCTACAAGGCTGTGCTATGACAAGGTATACCCATCAAATTGGTTGCATAGTTTCTTATATTTAAGAATTTAGAGTTTCAGGCTAATGGTGATAAGTTTGGGAATCTGGACTTGATCACTGACTCCTCCATTTACTGTGTATACTCGGGATTCCAGTTGATTCCCTGCAGCCTTGGTTTACTTTTGAAGTGGGGAGTTTATTAACAATGTCGTGTAGCAACTCTTAAAAAATACACATGTGAATCATTTGGTTACTACCAGGCTCCTGGCTTACATAGCTTATGCCTCTATGGGCTTCTAATAGCTTTTTATTTGTGATTTTTATGTGTAATTAATTCATATTCCTCCCCCTTGACTCAGAGATCACAAATCAAATATGGGAAAAACAATGCTATCAATGAGAAGTATGATTAACACTTAATTTTCTATCATCAAACGAAGTCTGTTTGGCCCTTTTGTGCATTCTTAGAGAGAAATGGAACCCGTTGAAAGTGATCTGGCTTTAAATGGTTTTACTTTTATTTTAACAAACAGTGGTTTATTATATAAATCAAATTGTTTCTTTTTCTAGTTGTTTCCTCTAAACTTTATACTGGAAGAATGATCCTGAACTAAAACTTCACTAACTTATTTTCTAAAGCCATATATATATATATATATTCAAGGAAATGAATCTGAAATAAAAGATAAGATAATGTAGAAAATGTCATTATCATATCAAAACCAATAAATATAACAAAATAATAATTACAATGAGGATTTTTAACATTTACTAGTTGGTTACCTTTGTACAATAACACATGGCACCAAAATAAATGTATGTGCTTTGCAATAATAATCTTTGTTCAACTATCTCTTTTTACTCTATAAAATTAAAAAGTAAAAGCAAAAGGATCAAAGTGGAGAAAAGGAGAATTGGAGAGGTTCAGCAACCATCATGAGCCTGCATCTTGAGCCCCTCACTCCCAATTTTCTATTGTCTAAAATTCTGGATCATCCCTCCCCATTGTACCAACCATGAGTCACCTGTGTTACCGAACACCTGAAAGTAACGTGTGCTGAACAAGCTTGAGCTGACATGCACTCGCTATGTAAAACATATGCCAGGCTACAATGATTTACAGTAAAACATGTAAAATTAGAAAAGCATGCCTCAAGAACTTATGTTGATTATATATCTAAATGGTACCATGCATGTATACTAAGTTAAAATGTATTATTAACACGAAACTCATGTTCATTCTAAGCTTCTAAAATGTGGCTCCTGTAGGCTTATATTTTTCAAAACTTTCTTTAACAAATGTACTTAAATGTTTTAGCTTCCCTTCTAGTCCACCACCCACCAAAAGAAGTAGAAAGGAAAATGTGATATGGCAAAAGAGGATGTGGACCTGTTTAGAAATAGTTCTTTGGAGCAAATCCAATTTGCATTGCCAGGATATTAGCAGTTCAAGTCACAAAAATCAGCAGTGGTAGCTCAATCCACTTGCAAACACATTCACAAATCAGCAATGGCAGTTCAATCCAGAAGAAACCATGAGGCTTTGCCAGTCACCCTAGTTGATGGAAACTGCAAGAAGCTGCTGAAACACCACCAGAAGTTCTTTGATGCATTTCTGTCTATGAAGTCATGACAAACGATAAATAGCAAAAAGTGGCAAGGAGAACCAATACCACACATCATCGTCCACTATCTGTTGGGTTATATTTATGCCCTTTCCAAACATCACATTTTCTCAAGTATCTTCTCTAGCAAAACATCACATACCCTTTTTCCAAGCTGCTTTCAGAAAAACATCAAGTTTCTGTTCTCAGCAAAACATCCTCACACATGTCTGTTTCAGCAAAAACATCCTCTCATAAGACAGTTTCCAGAAAAACATCACATGACACAACTGAGTCTCCAAAGAAACCAGAAATTTCTACTTCAGGCTTCCAGAACTCCTAAAGTTGAACATAAAACTCAAATTATATTTTAATTAACAGAACTGGCCTAAAAAATGGAGAACAGTGAGAGAAGAGGGCAATATCATAACGACTTAGGTGAAATTTTTACCATAGTGAGGTGAGGTGGTATGGATTCCAACAATAAAACTGAGATACCAAAGTAAATATGTGTTGCTTATATGGCTGAGTTATTGGAATGATACTGATAATGTCACACATACATAGTTTCATTTCATCTTCAGCACAACTGAACGCATATGGCATCCATCTTTTAATGGTATTTTAAAGCTTAAAATTGCAAGTTAGTGGATTGAACCAAACCATACAGCCACAGACTTGATTCTCCTTCCAAGCCCATCTTTCCAACCCCATGCACCACTGTTTCTCAGACCATAATGTCTTAAATAAATGGCTATGAGATCAATGTCTTCGTAATATTTGATATATCCTTTCTTCTTCAAGCAATAAGCAGAATCCAAATGGTCAACCTTAATGCCTTTTCCAAAATGATGTGATGATCATCCCTAACTTTGAATGAAAGAGAGGGAGGTTTCAAATTCTGTGTTCAAAGAGATGTCTATGTGCTCTCAGATTTCATCTTAGAGAATAAAATAATGGCCTACAAGGCAGTAACACGTCATTCTTTTTTTTTCTTGTTTGAGGAAATGATATGAAACATTTATTTGAAGTACTGGACAATAACACAGCCAGATAATCCAACTCCTCTGCAACAAACAAGCCACCCCTTCATACAATGTAAGGGCTTACATCAAATAAGACCTAACAAGGGTGCTGCTTCTCTGCCAGATACTTCCAATCTTACTGAAGCTGTATGGTACTGCTACTGTTCCCAATACCTTCATTGCCATAAATCACTTTTTAAAATAAAACATTTAAAAAGACAGATCAAAATACCCAAGTAAACATATGTCCAACTCAAAGTCAGTCAACTTAAGTAACTTTATTTGCTTCCTGCTGACTTGCTTACTCCTGAGAAAACTTTATTTCACTCCTGACAGCAGTAAGTCACCCAAACTCACCCTCCTTGGGAAATAATTCAAGGAAAACTAAAAAGGTTATTAAAGAAAAATGGGATTTGATACTCTATTTTATATTTTATGTATTTTAGGGTAAAAAAGTGTTTAGAATTTGTAATTCATAGTGGGAAAACATGATCTGAATGAACACCCTCCTGGAGAATAATTGTACAATGCTTCAACTGCATTTGGTGCTAAGGATAGGGATTGTGTTTGCAACATGCCAACTTTCCCAAGAACCATGTCAGAGGTACCTTAGTTTGTACTACTGCAGCATGCATTCAGCAAGGGCTTTGTCCAATGAACATTATGATTGACTTCCAAATTTGCTTGACAATTTACTCACAAGATTTATGACCTCTAGATTGCTTTGATATTCTTAATTCTGATTCTGAATTCTGGATTCTGGAAGGTCATCATAGCTCCTAATTCTTCATAGCTGCAAGAACCTCTGGATGACTGAAAGTTCCATTGAGTCCAGGCATTCCTGTGATTCCAAGCTTGCTCCCCCCCCCCATTCTGAGCATTCCTGCAGGAAAGACACACAGGAGAAAGCCACATAACTCCTTGGGAACTAGCGTTCTGATTGTACATAGTGATATCTCTCTCTCTCTCTCTCTCTCTCTCTCTCTCTCTCTCTCTCTCTCTCTCTCTCTCTTTCTCTCTCTCTTCCTCCTTCTCTCCCTTCCTCCCCCTCTCTCTTTCTCTCTCTCTGTCTCTATCTCTATCTCTTTGTGCATGCATATCCTCTATATGAAATCATACATCTTATTGCTTCTGCTTTTCTGGATAAGGCTGTCTGAGGCAGTGAAGGATGAAGGCGGACGGGGAAAACAATGCTATAACACCAAGGGAATGATCTAACCTACAACTGTGTTAGATAGACTCATTGACCAATGCCAATATTGCTACATACAAGCAAAACAACACTGAAAACTTAGCTTCCTATTTTCCTGATGGTGGTGCTTTTCCATTCCACACCCAACTCTTTAGCAACCACGAATTCATCAAAACTAGAGTTTTCCAAACTCATTGGCACATATATTTTATTCTCTTTCTCCAAGTGGGCCTTTCTGTATAACTTTTTCTTCACTCTGACAAGTGAATAACTTGAGTGGATTTTAATTTTATATAAACAGCATACTATCTTTACAAAGTATTTGAAAAAGGAAAAAATCCCCCATAAAATCCTACAATATAAAAGTAGATACTGAAAAATACATTTTAGGAAGAAGATTGAGAGAGGTAGCTAAGAATACTTGCTGCTCTTCCAGAGGAGCTAGGTTTTGTTCCCAGCAGCCACATTAGGCAGCTAACAACCACATGTAGCTTCAGGTCCAGGGAATCCAACAATATTTACCTGGCACATGGAGTCAAACACACAGGAAAATTTAAAAAAAAACAAACCCTAAACTAAGCATTTTTATTAAAATATTTTAACAGCAAAGTAATAATTTGTAAGAGTAACAATGTAGCAAGTTAGAGTGAAAAATGCTGTGAGATTTCATCTCTGCTCAATTATATGAAGACTATAGGAGGCATATAAACATATTGTGGGAAGCAAGATGGACAAGACTTTTGTTTAACTCCCTATCACCAAATTTCACTTCTAAATTGTGCATTTGATTCCATCAGAAAGATCAGATGATTAGCTCTTGAAATATGCATGTTGTATTTGAAAGAGAAGTGACTTCCTATGCCACAGGAAACTCCTTTGATTTGTTACTTTCTGGGAAGCCATTTACTGAGTCACCCTTCCCCCCCCAAAAAAAAATTGTCTCCTTTAATGCCATCTTTCCTTTGAAGAGTTCTATGTTTAATAGAGACTACAATGAAAGAAAAAAGGAAATGAGACACTCAAATTGCTTCTCTGCTGAAAATTGCAAGGCAGAAAATTGCCTGTAGAAATCTTATAAAATGTTCAAGCAGCCAAGGGCTCACAAGTATTTTCACCACCAGCACCACACAATCAGGTGCCACACAATACGCCTCAGTTCACTCTGCCCTAATGCTGGAGGGCAGATTGGAAAGTGTGCATGCACAAGCTGAATAAACATAGACCCAGGTGACAAACTGTTTCATTGTAATTTTCTCCAGTACCTACGAGGCACTGCATTTCTCAGCCTCTAGTGATGCAAAATTAAAGAAAGCATCTATAAGGTTTTAGCAACTGTGAAACTTGCCCTCAAACAGAATTTTATACTGAAGTCAAGTACTACAAATCCAGTGCAGCTTGAAAGATGGGGAATACACCTATTCGACCTCTTTTTTTAAGAGGGAGTGTAAGATCCTGACATCTTCTAGGTATAGGCAGCTCATGTTATAGGTCTGTATAAACACACACACACACACACACACACGAGGAAGAAAATGAAGGAAATTCAGAATCATCTGAAGCTAAGAACAAATGAAAATAAAATAATCTGTGAAGGAAAATGAGGAATGTCTGAAAGATTCTAAGCACAGGAAGTCAGGGACTGGTCTAACCTACAACATTGGTCAGTGTCACAAACTTCTAGTTTCTTACCCGTAAATAGCCATGCTAGGAAGTCTTACGAAAATCAATTTGAAACTCTCATGGATTTTGCAAGCTATGTTCACATTACTTTACATTAAACAGTCTACTTTTAGAAATATATGTTCCACAACAATCCACATAGACTACAAATCTGAGATTCTTTTCTTTCCTAACTAAAATTGCTAAACATTTGCTCATACACTGCTGACTTCTGTTATAATAATAAACATGACAAATACTTCCATCACACTAAACCTAGTGACAGAAAGAGAAGCTGTTAACAAAGCTGACCTCACCAATGCCTACAAAACATTGCAGACTGCAGCTGCAGAGAGCATGGTCTGTACACATGCGTCATGGAACACTGACTAAAACTATATTCCAAGTCAGGAGATAGCCCTCCCTAATGTTGGAAAACTAAAATCATTTACAGTATTTTTCTCTCATCACCATGGAAATCATCATAGGAAAAAAACATAAGGACAAAAGTCTTTAGGCACTTGTGTGGTACAAAAAAGAATATATGTGCTCTTTTCCTTGGCTCTTAGTTCCTGGTGCAGAGACAACACATATCACACAGCGAACGGGCCTGCACAAATGCACATATAATCAGCACATTACTGTTAAAAAAAAAAAGAAAAGACATGAAGTGAGGGGAATTGGATCCAGAAGGAGTTTGGGTGAGTATGATCAAAAAATATATGCATGTATGAAATTCTCAAAGAAGTTATAACAATATTATATGAAAAATAAATTAAGTAATAAATAAATAAATAAATAAATAAATAAATAAATAAATGGTGCAGATTTGAGCGAGCAGGGAAGTAGAATCTGTGAGGTGTTGGGAGAAGGGAAAGCAGAATCAGAATATATTGTATGAATTACCTACTTTCAATAAAAATTGAAAATAAAAATAAGAATCAGTGCTAAAAAATGATTAACATGGAAAATATCACGAATTCTGATAAAATTCAATAAATAATGATCAAAAGAATTCAAATTAAAATGGAATAAAAGTAATAACATAGGAGGTTTAAGAAACCAGGAGGTGAGTCAGACACGGTAATGCACAGCTTCAGTTTCAGTGTTTGAGCAACTGAGGCAGGGGATCACAAGTTTGACTGAGTAGTGGCCATTTAGTGACCCTCTTCCTTTAAAAAAAATAACTAAGTAACTTGAAAACAAAAATTAAGATAAAAGATTCTATGGAGTGAGTAGATGCCCATCATTTGAATAAAAAAGAAGATATAAAAAGGAATAAGTAGAAGGAAGAAGAGGAAATGTTTCCTTCCATCAAAATTAAACCAAATTCATATTTTAAAATTTTCTCATGAGGGTACAGGTGGCTTTAAAGCTAGTTTTTCTAAACATTTCTAAACATTTTTTGAACATTAAAGAATCAGATATTGTGATTATTTTTCAAAGACTCAGAGAAAAAAATGATATCTCATGTCTCAGTAGAATTTAATTACTCAACCAAAGAGCCTAATATAAGAAAGTGTAATTAAAGATCAAACTCACTCCTGAGAACAGATTCATTTTTTAAATGTGAAATAAAATCCAGTATATGGAATGAGTGGTATTTCATGGATTATACTATAAATACAAAGTTATTACAACATTGGATGATGAGCATGTGGGAAAGGATTAGGTAAGCTGCCCGTTAAACTCTCTTACATACTCAAGGTGAAGATTTAAAATAGATTGCTCATATGCTGAAATGTAGGCAGAATGACAGTTCCTGTATGGCATCATTGAATACCCTGGAGCAGTCAGGAATTTTAGCTGTTGTAACATCTTTTTTCTTGATTATTTTATGTATTTAAATTCAAATGTTGCCCCCCATTCCTGGTCTCCTCCCAAAAATTACCCCCTTCTATTCCCCCTCCCCTTTGCCTCTACAAGGGTACTTCCCCACCAACCCATCCACTCCTACCTCATCCCTCTAGCATCCTACTTTGCTAGGGCAACAAGCCTCCACAGGACCAAGCACCTCCCCCTCCACTGATGTCAGATAAGGCAATCCTCTGCTACATATGTAGCTAGAAACATGGGTTCCATCCATGTGTACTTTTTAGTTGGTGGTTTAGTCCCTGGGAGCTCTGAGGTGTCCGGTTAGTTGATACTGTTGTTCTTCCTTTGGGGTTGCAATCCTCTTCAGATCCTTCAGTCTTTCCCCTAACTCTTCTATGGAGATTCCAAGGGTTCAATCCAATGGTTTGCTGTGTCAACATCTGTCTTAGTCAGGTGCTGGCAGAGCCTCTCAGATGACAGCCCTACTGGGCTCCTATTTGGCATTAGCAATAGTGTCAGTTTGGTGTCTACAGATGGGATGGATCCCAAGGTGGGAGCAGTCTCTGGATGATCTTTCCATCAGTTTCTGCTCCATTTTTTGGTCCTGCCTTTCCATGTATGTCATTTTTGGGTCCAGGTTACCTCACTCAGTATGAAATTTTCTAGTTCCATCCATTTGCCTGTAAAATTAGTAAAGTCATCATTTTTAATAGCTGAGTAGTATTCTGTTGTATAAATGTAACATATTTTCTGTATCCATTCTTTTGCGAGGACATCTGGATTTTTTTCCAGCTTCTGGCTATTTAAATAAGGCTGTTATGAACATAGTGGAGCATGTGTCCTTGTTCTATGTTGAAACTTCTTTTGGGTATATGCCCAGTAGTGGTATAGCTGGGTCTTCAGGTAGAACTCTTTCTATATTTATGAAGAACTGTCAGATTGATTTCCAGAGTAGTTGCACCAGCTTGCAATCCTGGCAGCAATGGAGGAGTGTTCCTTTTTCTCCACATCCTCTTCAGCATCTACTGTTGCCTAAAGTTTGATCTTAGCCATTCTGATTTGTCTAAGGTAGAATTGCAGGGTCATTTCGAATTGCATTTCCCTGATAACTAAGGATGTTGAACATTTCTTTAGGTACTTCTCAGACATTTCTCTATTTAGCTCTGTACCCTACTTTTTAATTGAATTATTTGAGGTTTTTTTTTGAGGTTAGCTTCTTGAGTTCTTTATATATTTTGGATATCCACCTTCTATCAGATATGGGGTTGGTAAAATTTTTCCCCAATCTGTGGATTGCTGATTTGTCCTATTAACTGTATCTTTTGCCTTACAGAAGCCTTTCAGTTTCATGAGGTCCCATTTATCAATTGTTGATCTTAGAGCCTGAGCTACTGAAGTTCTCTTTAGGAAATTTCTCCTCTGTGCTAATGAATTCAAGGTTCTTTCCCACTTTCTCTTTTATTCAATTTAGTGTATCTGGTTTTATGTTGTGGTTCTTGATCCACTTGGACTTGAGCAGTGTGAAGGTAATACATATGGATCTATTTTCATTTTTCTACATAACAATTGCCAGTTATACCAGCACCATTTATTGAAGAAGCTTCCTTTTTCCATTGTATATTTTTGGCTTCTTTCTCAAAGATCAAGTGTCCATAAATGTGTGGGCTTATTTCTAGGTCTTCAATTCTCTTCCATTGATAGAACTGTCTGTCTCTATACCAATATCATGCAATTCTTATCACTATTGCTCTATAGCATAATTTGAGGTCAGGGATGGTGATTCCCCTAGAAGTTCTTTTATTGTTAAGAATTGTTTTAACTATCCTGAGTTTTTTGTTTTTCCACATGAAATTGAGAATTTCTCTTTCCATGTCTGTGAAGAATTGTATTAGAATCTTGATGGGGATTGTGTTGAACCTGTAGACTGCTTTTGGTAGGATGGCTATTTTTACTATATTAATCCTACCAATCCATAAGTGTGAGATATATTTCTATCTTCTTTTTTCAGGGATTTGAAGTTTTGTCATATAGATCTTTCACTTTCTTCCTTAGAATCACATCAAGATATTTTATATTTTTTGTGGCTATCATGAAGGGTGTCATTTCCCTAATTTCTTTCTTTTCCTGTGTATCATTTGTATAAATCAAGGCTACTGATTTGTTTGAGCTAATTTTATATTCAACCACTTTGCTGAGGTTGTTTATCAGCTCTAAACTTTCTCTGGTAGAATTTTTGAGGGTCTTTTATGTATGCTATCATGTCATCTACAAATAGTGATACCTTAACTTCTTCCTTTCCAATTTGTATTCCTTTATCTCTTTTTGTTGTCTAGTTTCTCTAGCTAGAACTTCAAATACTGTATTGAATAGATATGGAGAGAGTGGGCAGCTTTGTCTTGTCCCTGGTTTTGGTGGAATTGCTTCAATTATCTCTTCATTTAATTTGATACTGGCTGATGGTTTGCTGTGTATTGCTTTTATTATGTTTTGGTAAGGGCCTCGAATTCTTGATCTTGCCAATACTTTTAACATGAAGGGGTGTTGTATTTTGTCAAATGCTTTTGCAGCATCTAATGAGATGATCACGTGATTTTTTTTCTTTAGTTTGTTTATATTCAACCACTTTGCTGAAGTTGTTTATATAGTGGATTACATTAATGGATTTCTGCATCTCTGGGATGAAGCCTACTTGATCGTGGTGAATGGTGGTTTTGATATGTTTTTGGATTTGGTTTGCAAGAATTTAATTGAGTATATTTGCATTGATATCATTAGTGCAATTGGTCTGAAGTTCTCTTTCTTTGTTGAGTCTTTGTGTGGCTTAGATATTAGAGTAACCGTGGTATTGTAGAATGAATTAGGTAGTATTCCCACTGTGTGGAGTAGTTTGAAGAGTGTTAGTATTAGCCGTTTTTGGAAGGTCTGGTTGAATTCTGCACTAAAGCCATCTGGCCCTGGGCTATTTTTTTGTTGGAAGGCTTTTAACAACTTCTTCTGTTTCCTTATCGATGTGGATTGTTTATATAGTTTACCTGCTCTTGATTTAACTTTGGTAAGTGATATGTGTCTAAAAAGTTACCCATTTCATCTAAATTTTCCAGTTTTGTTGAGTAAAGGCTTTTGTAGTAAGATCTGATTTTTTTCAATTTCCTCAGTTTCTATTGTTATGTCTTTCTTTTAACTTCTGATGTTGTTAATTTGGATACTGTCTCTGTGGTGTTTAGTTAGTTTGGCTAGGAGTTTATCATGTTGATTTTCTTAAAGAACCAGCTTTTCGTTTTGTTGATTTTTGTATCATTTTCTTTGTTTCTAATTGGTTGGTTTCAGTTCTGAGTTTGATTATTTCCTACTGTCTATTCTTGGGTATGTTTGCTTCTTTTTGTTCTAGGGCTTTCAGGTGTGCTGTTAAGTTGCTAGTGTAAGAACTCTCCAGTTTCTTTTTGAGCACACTTAGTGCTATGAATTTTCCTCTTAGCACTGCTTTCATTGTGTCCCATAAGTTTGGGTATGATGTGTCTTCGTTTTCATCAAATTCTAGACAATCTATAATTTCTTTCTTTATTTCCCCCCTGACCAAGTTATCATTCAGTAGAGAGGTGATCAGTTTCCACAGGTGTGTAGGCTTTCTGTTGTATCTGTTGTATTTGCCTAGTCTTACATCTTTATACTTACCTGGTTTGAGGAATGAGAATGTCATTTTTCACATCTTGTAATTAAAAGCATTTTCCTTTTCCAATTCCCAGTGTGTGTTATTCATTATTACACATAATGCTTATCTCATGGAAACATTTACAGGTACCTCCTATTGAAATTATTAATCTTGAATACATAATTTGCTTTCTCATGATAGTCAGCTGAGACATGGTCTCTGAGGAGATGGGACATTAAATGCTCCAGGGGAAGCAGAAATGGAAGAATTTCAGAAAATGAAGCTCTTCCAGGGCATAAAGCACCAACCTCAAAATCCTATGCGTTCATCCCTGTGGTACTGTTCCCTCCATCAGCTCACGCCCTTGCTTACAGAGAGATGCCTGTCCACTCACACCCTCAATTTCTATAGAACAAATTGCTAAGATTTTATACAAGTAGGGCATCTGTTTTTGAACTATGACATCTTTCAAAACATTTAAGGGGTTCCATGGCTATTTTTTGTCGTTTTGGTGATGAGATGTATACTAGATAGGCAATTTGCCAATGAACTGCTTTCTCCAGCTCATGGCTTGTGAGACAAAGTCTCACTAAGTAGTTCTGGATAGCCCCACCTGCCTCAGGCTCCGCAGTGGGAGATTACGGGTGTTGTTTTCTAGTTGATTCTTTAAGCATAGTAAGTGATGAAACTTCCAAAAGTACTGTGAACTGTTCAGGGTAGTACTTTCACACTAAAGTCCTGTAGCTCATAGACATTTTGTAATGTGAATCTTGTCTCAAACTTTTAAAGGCATCTCACTGTATTCCTATCTGCACTCTTTTTTAATTTTTTATTTTCAATATTCTTTGTTTACATTCAAATTGATTTTCCTTTTCCCGGTTCCTCCCTCCCCATAAATTCCCTAAGCCCTCTTTCCTCTGCCTATTCTCCTATCAACCCCCTCCTACTTCTCTGTCCTGGTACTCCCCTACAATGCTGGAACAAGCCTTTTCAGGATCCGGAACCTCTCCTTCCTTCTTCTTGGGAATCATTTGATATGTGAATTGTGTCTTGGGTATTCAGAGTTTCTGAGGTAATATCCACTTATCAGTGACTGCATTCCATGTGTGTTCTTTTGTGATTGGGTTACCTCACATAGGATGATATTTTCCAGATCCAACCATATGCCTAAGAATTTCATGAATTCATTGTTTTTAATTGCTGAGTAGTATTCCATTGTGTAAATATACCATATTTTCTGTATTCATTCCTCCATTGAGTGTTCTTTCCAGCTTCTGGCTATTGTAAATAGGGCTGCTATGAACATAGTGGAGCATGTGTACTTATTGCATGCCGGGGAATCCTCTGGGTATATGCCCAAATGTGGTAAAACAGGGTCCTCCGGGAAATGTTCTGGGCATACTGAACAGCCAGACTGATTTCCAGAGTGGTTGTATCAACTTGCATTCCCACCAGCAGTGGAGGAGTGTTCCTCTTTCTCCACATCCTCTCCAACACCTACTGTCTCCTGAGTGTTTATCTATTCTGACCTAGTGTAAGGTGAAATCTCAGGGTTGTTTTGATGTGCATTTCCCTAATGACTAATTATGTTGAACATTTTTTAAGGTGCTTCTCAGCCATTCAAAGTTCTTCAGGTGAAAATTTTTTGTTTAGCTCTATAGCCCATTTTTTAATAGGGTTATTTGACTCTCTGGAGTCTAACTTCTTGAGTTCTTTGTATATATTGGATATTAACCCTCTGTTGGATGTAGGGTTGGTGAAGACCCTCTCCCAATTTGTTGGTGGCCGTTTTGTCCACTTGACAGTGTCCTTTGACTTACAAAAACTTTGTACTGTTATGAGGTCCCATTTGTCGATTCTTGATCTTAGAGCATAAACTATTGGTGTTCTATTCAAGAACTTTTCCCCTGTGCCCATGTCCTCAAGGGTCTTCCCCACTTTCTTTTCTATTAGTTTCAGTGTGTCTGGTTTTATATGGAGGTTCTTGATCCACTTGGAGTTGAGTTTAGTACAAGGAGATAAGAATGGATCAATTCGAATTCTTCTGCATGCTGACCTCCAGTTGAGCCAGCACCATTTGTTGAAAAGGCTATCTTTTTTCCACTGGATGGTCAAAGATCAAGTGACCATAGGTGTGTGGGTTCATTTCTGGGTCTTCAATCCTATTCTATTGATCTACCTGCCTATCACTGTACCAGTACCATGCAGTTTTTAACACTATTGCTCTGTAGTCCGGGATACTGATTCCTCCGGAAGTTCTTTTACTGTTTAGAATTGTTTTAGCTATCCTGGGTTTTTTGTTATTCCAGATGAATTTGAGAATTGCTCTTTCTAACTCTATGAAGAACTGAATTGGGATTTTGATGGGGATTGCATTGAATCTGCATATTGCTTTCGGCAAGATGGCCATTTTTACTATATTAATCCTGCCAATCCATGACTATGGAAGATTTTTCTATTTTTTTGAGATCTGCTTCGATTTCCTTCTTCAGAGACCTGAAGTTCTTCTCATACAGATCTTTCACTTCTTTGGTTAGAGTCACGCCAAGATACTTTATATTGTTTGTGGCTATTGTGAGGGGTGTCATTTCCCTAATGTCTTCCTCAGCCTGCTTATCTTTTGCATATAGGAAGGCTACTGATTAGCACAGGACCAGATTTTTAGTGCAGAATTCTATCAGACCTTCAAAGAAGACCTAACACAAATACTCCTCAAATTATTCCACAAAATAGAAACAGAAGGAACACTACCCAACTCATTCTTTGAAGCCACAATTATGCTGATACCAAAACCACACAAAGATCCAACAAAGAAAGAGAACTTCAGGCCAATTTCCCTCATGAATATCGACACAAAAATACTCAATAAAATTCTTGCCAATCAAATCCAAGAACGCATCAAAACGATTATTCGCCATGATTAAGTAGGCTTCATCCCAGGGATGCAGGGATGGTTCAATATACGGAAATTCATCAATGCGATCCACTACATAACCAAATGCAAAGAAAAAACCACATGGTCATTTCATTAGATGCTGAAAAAGCATTTGACAAAATTCAGCATCCTTTCATGCTAAAAGTCTTGGAAAGAACAGGAATTAAAGGCTCATACCTAAACATAGTAAAAGCAATATACAGCAAACAAGTAGCCAACATCAAACTAAATGGAGAGAAACTTGAAGCAATCCCACTAAAGTCGGGGACTAGACAAGGCTGCCCCCTCTCTCCATATCTTTTTAATATAGTACTTGAAGTTCTAGCTAGAGAAATTAGACAACATAAAGAGGTCAAAGAATTACAAATTGGAAAGGAAGAAGTCAAACTATCACTATTTGCAGATGATATGATAGTATATTTAAGTGACCCAAAAATACCAGAGAACTCCTATAGCTGATAAACAACTTCAGCAAAATGGCTGGTTATAAAGTCAACTCAAGAAAATCAGCAGCCTTCCTATCTGCACTCTTATATGGCAGTTAAAGTTGTCTATTTTTGTCTGTCCTCATGATGTCCCTCCTGATTGAATTAACTCCTCTTTCTGTGCTTAATTATTTCCTAGGCTGAGATTACAGCTTTCTTATAGTCTTCAGTATTAGTTGTGTTTTCCAGAGTATCAGATCCAATAAAGTGTGAGTGTGTGTGTGTGTGTGTGTGTGTGTCTGTGCGCATGCGCACGCATTTTATGTATGTGTGTGACAGAGAAAGAGAGACAGACAGACAGAGACAGGAGACAGGGAGACAGAGACAGAGAGACAGAGACAGAAACACAGAAGGAGGGAGAGACAGACAGACAGACAGACAGAGAAACACAGGAGGAAGAGAGGGAGACAGACAGACAGACAGAGACAGACACAAAACAGAGAAACAGAAGGAGCGAAAGAGGGAAGGAGAGAGAGTGAGAGTGAGAGAGGAAGAGTGAAAACAAGAGAAGGGAAAAGACAGAAAAAGTGAGAGCAATCGGAGAGAGAAAGACAGAGAGACAGAAACAGAAACACAGAAGGAGGGAGAGAGAGACAGACAGACACACAGACAGACAGACACAAAAACAGAAACAGAAGAGGGGGAGGGAGGGAAGAAGAGAGGGGGTTAAAAGTCAAAGGTCAGTCTTGGAAGTCATACCTGGGGATCAATGTTTTTGTCAAGGGTCTCTCATTGGCCTGGGACTCAGCAATTTGACTGGAGTGGCTAACAGTGAGCTCCTGAGATCTTCCTATTTTTACTTCCCCAATTCTGACATTACTGAGCTATTGGGTTCAACTTTTTTTACACTGTTTCTGAGGATGAAGCTTGGGTCCTTGTGTTTCATGGGAAGCATATTGTTGATGGGCTAGTTCCTTAGCCAGTGATCTTTTTTTTTTTTTAAACAACCCCCCCCCCCCCATCGTCTGAAGATTCCAGTATCTTCTTTTTTTTATTCGATATAATTTATTTACATTTCAAATGATTTACCCTTTTCTAGCCCCCCCACTCCCCGAAAGTCCTGTAAGCCCCTTTCTCTTCCCCTGTCCTCCCACCCACCCCTTCCCACTTCCCCGTTCTGGTTTTGCTGAATACTGTTTCACTGAGTCTTTCCAGAACCAGGGGCCACCCCTCCTTTCTTCTTGTACCTCATTTGATGTGTGGATTATGTTTTGGGTATTCCAATTTTCTAGGTTAATAACCACTTATTAGTGAGTGCATACCATGATTCACCTTTTGAGTCTGGGTTACCTCACTTAGTATGATGTTCTCTAGCTCCATCCATTTGCCTAAGAATTTCATGAATTCATTGTTTCTAATGGCTGAATAGTACTCCATTAGGCAAAGGACACCATCAAGAGGACAGATCGGCAACCAACAAATTGGGAAAAGCTCTTCACTAATCCTACATCAGATAGAGGGCTAATATCCAATATATATAAAGAACTCAAGAAGTTAGACTCCAGAAAACCGAACAGCCCTATTAAAAAATGGGGTACAGAGTTAAACAAAGAATTCTCACCTGAAGAACTTCGAATGGCGGAGAAGCATCTTAAAAAATGCTCAACTTCATTAGTCATTAGGGAAATGCAAATCAAAACAACCCTAAGATTTCATCTTACACAAGTCAGAATGGCTAAGATTAAAAATTCAGGAGACAGCAGGTGTTGGAGAGGGTGTGGAGAAAGAGGAACACTCCTCCACTGCTGGTGGGGTTGCAAATTGGTACAACCACTCTGGAAATCAGTCTGGTGGTTCCTCCAAAAACTGGGCACCTCACTTCCAGAAGATCCTGCTATACCACTCCTGGGCATATACCCAGAGGATTCCCCACCATGTAATAAGGATACATGCTCTACTATGTTCATAGCAGCCCTATTTATAATTGCCAGATGCTGGAAAGAACCCAGGTATCCCTCAACAGAAGAGTGGATGCCAGTGATCTTTAAGAACAGCTTTATCACTTCTTAAGGTGCTTCTCAGCCATTTGAAGTTCTTCAGGTGAAAATTCTTTATCACTTCATCCAGAAAGCATGCTTTACCAGCCATCTGGACATTTCTGAGTTTAGTAAGTCTGGTACATCTGTAACATTTCAAACACACAAATCTGTCTATTGGACCATTATATTTAATATTTTGGTGATCAAAACCTCAAGAATTTAAACTGATAAAGAAAAATTTAGACTATACTTTTGTTGGAGAATGATCATAATATTCACCTAACATTATTCTAAAGAGTTTTAAAGTGTAGTGATCATGATATTTTAAAATCCTCTCCTTTTTCCATGTCTAGTCCAGGTCTATGGCTGAACATGAAGCTCTGACGTTTCCCTAGCATTCCACACCACACTTTGCAATACTGAGTAGCATGCTAAGCTGTAGCCAAGACTGTCCTTAGCTGTTTCTTCAGCTGGACAAGACGTTCTTAATGTTTCTAGCATCATTATAGGCATGTAATATCCAGAGTCTGAAACCAACTCTGGCTTGCTGGTGATGCTTCACTGACATCTCTAGCTTATGGAATAGAGATGAGGTGGGTAATAAATGCAGATGACTTATGTCCAGGGAACAATGTTGCACCATTAAAAAGTTACTTAAGAATAAAACAAGTCTCAAATTCATCTGGAATAACAAAAAAAAGCCAGAATAGTTAAACTATTCTCAACAGTAAAAGAACTTCTGGGGGAATCAGTATCCCAGACGTCAAGCAGTACTACAGAGCAATAGTGATAAAAACTTCATGATATTGGTATGGTAAAAGGCAGGTAGATCAATGGAATAGGATTGAAGACCCAGAAATGAACCCACACACCTAAGGTCACTTGATCTTCTACAAAGGAGCTGAAACCATCCAGTAGAAAAAAGATAGCCTTTTCAACAAATGGTGCTGGCTCAACTGGAGATCAGCATGCAGAAGAATTCGAATTGATCCATTCTTATCTCTTTGTACTAAGTTCAACTCCAAGTGGATCAAGGACCTCCACATAAAACCAGACACACTGAAACTAATAGAAAAGAAACTGGAGAAGATCCTTGAGGACATAGGCACAGGGGAAAAGTTCCTGAACAGAATACCAATAGCTTATGCTCTAAGATCAAGAATTGACAGATGGGCCCTCATAAAATTACAAAGTTTCTGTAAGGCAAAGGACACTGTCAAAAAGACAAAACGGCAACCAACAAATTGGGAAAAGATCTTCACCAACCCCACATCTGAGAGAGGGCTAATATCCAATATATACAAAGAACTCAAGAAGTTAGACGCCAGGGAACCAAATAACCCTATTAAAATGGGGTACAGAGCTAAACAAAGAATTTTCACCTGAAGAACTTCAAATGGCTGAGAAGCACCTTAAGAAATGTTCAGCCACTCCTCCTTTCTTCTTGTACCTCATTTGATGTATGGATTATGTTTGGGGTATTCCAGTTTTCTAGGTTAATATCCACTTATTAGTGAGTGCATACCATGAGTCACCTTTTGAGTCTGGGTTACCTCACTTAGTATGATGTTTTCTAGCTCCATCCATTTGCCTAAGAATTTCATGAATTCATTGTTTCTAATGGCTGAATAGTACTCCATTGTGTAGATATACCACATTTTTTTGCATCCACTCTTCTGTTGAGGGATACCTGGGTTCTTTCCAGCATCTGGCAATTATAAATAGGGCTGCTATGAACATAGTAGAGCATGTATCCTTATTACATGGTGGGGAATCCTCTGGGTATATGCCCAGGAGTGGTATAGCAGGATCTTCTGGAAGTGAGGTGCCCAGTTTTGGAGGAACTGCCAGACTGATTTCCAGAGTGGTTGTACCAATTTGCAGCCCCACCAGCAGTGGAGGAGTGTTCCTCTTTCTCCACATCCTCTCCAACACCTGCTGTCTCCTGAATTTTTAATCTTAGCCATTCTGACTGGTGTAAGGTGAAATCTCAGGGTTGTTTTGATTTGCATTTCCCTAATGACTAATGAAGTTGAGCATTTTTTAAGATGCTTCTCCGCCATCCAAAGTTCTTCAGGTGAGAATTCCCTGTTTAACTCTGTACCCCATTTTTTAATAGGGTTGTTTGGTTTTCTGGAGTCTAACTTCTTAAGTTCTTTATATATATTGGATATTAGCCCTCTATCTGATGTAGGATTGGTGAAGATCTTTTCCCAATTCGTTGGTTGCCGATTTGTCCTTTTGATGGTGTCCTTTGCCTTACAGAAACGTTGTAATTTTATGAGGTCCCATTTGTCAATTCTTGATCTTAGAGCATACGCTTTTGGTGTTCTGTTCAGAAATTTTCTCCCTGTACCAATGTCCTCAAGGGTCTTCCCCAGTTTCTTTTCTATTAGCTTCAGAGTGTCTGGCTTTATGTGGAGGTCCTTGATCCATTTGGAGTTGAGCTTAGTACAAGGCGATAAAGATGGATCAATTCGCATTCTTCTGCATGCTGACCTCCAGTTGAACCAGCACCATTTGTTGAAAAGGCTATCTTTTTTCCATTGGATGTTTTCAGCCCCTTTGTCGAGGATCAAGTGGCCATAGGTGTGTGGGTTCATTTCTGGATCTTCAATCCTGTTCCATTGATCTGCCTGCCTGTCACTGTACCAATACCATGCAGTTTTTAACACTATTGCTCTGTAGTATTGCTTGAGGTCAGGGATACTGATTCCCCCAGAATTTCTTTTGTTGCTGAGAATAGTTTTAGCTATCCTGGGTTTTTTGTTATTCCAGATGAATTTGTTAATTGCTTTTTCTAACTGTGAAGAATTGAGTTGGGATTTTGATGGGTATTGCATTGAATCTGTATATTGTTTTTGGCAAAATGGCCATTTTAACTATATTGATTCTGGCGATCCATGAGCATGGGAGGTTTTCCCATTTTTTGAGGTCTTCTTCCATTTCCTTCTTCAGAGTCTTGAAGTTCTTGTCGTAAAGATCTTTCATATGTTTGGTAAGAGTCACCCCAAGATACTTTATACTGTTTGTGGCTATTGTGAAGGGGGTCATTTCCCTAATTTCTTTCTCAGCCTGCTTATCCTTTGAGTATAGGAAGGCCACTGATTTGCTTGTGTTGATTTTATAACCTGCCACTTTGCTGAAGTTGTTTATCAGCTGTAGGAGTTCTCTAGTGGAGTTTTTTGGGTCACTTAGGTAGACTATCATGTCATCTGTTCTAGAAAGACTCAGTGAAGAAGTATAGGGCAAAACCAAAACGGGGAAGTGGGAAGGGGTGGGTGGGAGGACAGGGGGAGAAAAGGGGGCTTATGGGACTTTCGGGGAGTGGGGGGCTAGAAAAGGGGAAATCATTTGAAATGTAAATAAAAAATATATCGAATAAAAAAAAAGACAAAAAAAAGGGAAAGACATGCAAATTATAGAGGGAGGCTTGCAATCTAATCTGTTACCTTATTTTCTAACATCACATTGTTTTCCTCTTTGAAACCAAATTATACTGGAGGACAAGAAAAAAAAAAAAGAAATGTTCAGCATCATTAGTCATTAGGGAAATGTAAAGCCAAACAACCCTGAGATTTCACCTCACACCAGTCAGAATGACTAAGATTAAAAACTCAGGAGACAGTAGGTGTTGATGAGGATGTGGAGAAAGAGGAACACTCCTCCACTGCTGGTGGGATTGCAAGAAGGTACAACGACTCTGGAAATCAGTCTGGCAGTTCCTCAGAAAACTGGGCATGACACTTCCAGAGGACCCTGCTATCCCACTCCTGGGCATATATCCAGAGGATTCCCTGGCAAGCAATAAGGACACATGTTCCACTATGTTCATAGCAGCCTTATTTATAATAGCCAGAAGCTGGAAAGATCCCAGATGTCCCTCAATGGAGGAATGGATAGAGAAAATGTGGTATATTTACACAATGGAATACTACTCAGCAATTAAAAACAATGAATTCATGAAATTCTTAGGCAAATGGTTGGAACTGGAAAATATCATCCTAAGTGAGTTAACTCACTTACAAAAGAACCCACATGGAATGCAGTCACTGATAAGTGGATATTAGCCCTGATGTTCTGAATACCCAAGATACAACTCACATATCAAATCATTCCCAAGAAGAAGGAAGGAGAGGGCCCTGGTCCTGGAAAGGCTTGAGGCAACATTGTAGGGGACTGCCAGGACAGAGAAGTGGGAGGGGGTTGATTGGGGAATGGGTGGAGGGAAGAGGGCTTATGGGACTTATGGGGAGGGGGCAACCGGGAAAGAGAAAATCATTTGGAATATAAACAAAGAATATAGAAAATGATAATAATAGTAATAGTAATGATAATAATAATAATAAATAAAAAGAATAAAAAGAATACAAAGATGAGAAAATCATACCCTTCACCTGTCAGGATTTTTGGTTCTTGTTGCTCTCAAAATGACAAATGCTTAAGAAATCCTAGTGACAAAAAAAAAGAATAGAAAAGAAAAGAAAAGAAAAGAAGAATCCTAGTACCTGGTAGTTGAGCTATCATTTCAGGAATTTATGTAAAGTCATTTTACACACGTGTTCACCTTGTGTCTCCTCTTTAAGCTAGCATAGCCACACATTTACATGGGTTATAACAGTCTTCATGCCATAGTTCTGAGTTTTAAGAAGGCCCCCCCCAGACTTAGTATAAGGACTTTATTATGTGTGAAATAGTACAATAGGTAACTGATTATTTTTATCTATTAAACCTTAATCATCACCCCTTTGCCAAAAATTACCTTATCCTAAACAATTCTAACATTTTTAAAAAAATATTTTAATCTTAGAAGAGAATTTTCAACAATTTTATTCTTGTAGTCTACAAAGAAGCCACATCCAAGTTTTTTTTCCCCAAGTAACAGCCTCAATAGACATTCATTAAGACTTACACTTATGAGGAATTTTATATAGTTATAAAAGGCCAGCTGAAAAAACAGACATCACCAGCAAATGCTATGGAAAACCCAGTTAGTGATTTCATGTACGTAAATACATCAGAATCAGGTTTTACTCGTTAAAATCAAAGTAGATAAAACTTTGTAGCTATTTGGAGAAGACATACACTCAAAGATCATGCTTGAAAGTGTACGATTTTTTTTTCTGTTACTGTTCTTTACCCATTTATAGTCTCTTCTTTAGTCAGCTAAGACCTGGGATTTCTTAAAAGCACAAATTTTCTCCTCATATCACAGAATAGACTGTTGTGATAATGCTCCCACGGTATATCCCGGGGAAAAGTTTACCAGAATTTAAACTTATCCTTCCTAAGATGGCTATTTTTTGTCACATCTATTTTACGTTGGCTTGTGGTCTCCTTACAACTATAGCAAATGACAGCTGGCACCATTCCAACCCAGATGGCTCTGAAATGTGCTCATTCATAAGCTAGTTCATTTATTCATTTATTTATTACCTGGCCGAGGGTGTGGAGTTCAGCAGCAGTGTTACTCTGTGACCTTCTGCTCCTTCCCATTTTGACAACAGATCTAGGAATAGGCACAGTGTGGTAGAAAACACAAATGTAACCATCAACAAGGCTGTCTGGTTGCTTTTACTCAGGAAATCCTCCATGCTTCCTTTGTAATTATAACCACATTATAAGGCAGAGGTGCACTTGCTTAAGGGATTCCAAGGGTTCCACTGGTCATGGTAGTGGATGTATCAGCAGCATTCCACCCTTAGATGATTAATTTAGGACAGTGGCTTCCAAATTCGGCCATATGTAAGAGTTATCTTGGAAACTAAACTCTAAATGCCCTGGCCAGACCCCAGGCCAAGAAATCACAAATTCAGGATGTTAAATGCTAATGGCCACAGGTTAAAAAAATATTTCCCAGGTAGTATTAATGTACAACTAAGGGTCAGAAGCACTAGTCTTGGTAATAAACAGACAGTTTCCAGTAGCTCACTTATGAGTGAACACATGATCCATTTTTTCCCAGAAGTGGGGTAGGATGAGACTGAGGAGTGAGAGGCAAGCAATGCAAGCGCTGTGGGAAATCTCAGCAATAACGTCGTCCCACCAAAGACACACAAAAGACAGAGCTTCTAAAGTCCAAGGCTGAAAACACCCTAAAGAGATAGACTTCCTTCCTAAGACGAAAAGGAACCAAGGTGGCAGAACACTCTCCAAATGTTTCTCTGCCACATGCTCTGCACATATTACAGGATGTTAAATGATCTTGTTGCAGCAACAGACTTCGGATTTCCTGTTACTAATTGAGGTAAATGAAGTCTTGTGTGTGTGTGTGTGAGAGAGAGAGAGAGAGAGAGAGAGAGAGAGCACAATGCTCATTTTATTCCTGGCTGCTGCTATTTAGTATAGTCATTTCTAAGCCTGGCTATCAGCTACAATGAGAAGTATTTAGAGAACCTTAAAAACCACAGCAGCCCTTGAAGCTCATCTTACACGCACTGAATTAGTATTTCTACAAACAGAGCCTAAGAAGCCAAGTGTTTACAAAAGTCACCAGAGGATGTTTAGCAGTCAGCCTGTACGTGATGATTTAATGAACTGCTTTTCAGTAAAGAGAAAAAGCTTGGAAAATCAAGCCATTACATCATGAAAAGACTGTAAGATGAAAAAGACTGTCACACGTTATTTAGTGTGCCTTTACTACCTTACATATGGAAAAATCAAAGCCCACAGGAGTAAAATGGCCTGTTTCTTTGACACCAATAAATAAAAAAGGTATAAAGGTAAAAAAGGTTCACATTTGAACCTCTATGAACTAGATTTCCCCTTTCATTTTGTGTTACTTGCTTAGGAAACTTTTTGTGGATTCTGATTTACATGAACCATATTGAAATTTTTGGGGCTATGTCCTACAAGCTATTCCTCAATTGTTTGGCTAATATGAAACTAATCATTTTGTGTTACTGCTTATCTTCAAAGATCATATGAGTTACTTCCACTGGAATTTCCTGCCCACTTCTCTGCTGAGGCTGGATGTCATTGGGAACCAGTGGTCTGGAGGTAGGGAATATATTTTGCAGTAGTTCAAAAAATATGACTATTTTAATGGATTTGCCTTGCCTAATATGGTTTTAAATTTTCTATTGGATGTTTTCCCTTCCTCATGATTCTTTAGCAGTCTACTGAGATTATTTTATATAATTGAGTCATATGAACTTAATGGATGGAACTAGAAAATATAATCCCTAGTGAGGTAACCCAGTCACAAAAGTACATGGTGTGTACTCACTGATAAGTGGATATTAGGAAAATAACTCAGAATACCCATGAAATACCCATGATACAACTCACAGACCATATGAAGCTCAAGAAAAAGGAAGAACAAAGTGTGGATGCTTCAGTCCTACTTAGAAGGGGGAACAAAATAATCGCAGGAGGTAGAGGGAAGGAGGTACCTGGGTAAAGGGGAGCAGAATCAGATTTGAGAGAAGACAGAGAGGGGGAGTACAGAGGGTCAGAAAATTGAATGGAAGTGTGTAGCAGTGAATGCATGGAGAACTGGGGATAGCCACTAGAAAGTCCCAGATGCCAGGAAAGCAAGAAGCTTCCAGGATCCAATGGGGAAGACATTAGCTGAAATGCCCAACAAAGGGGGGAAAGAACCTGTACAGATCATATCTAGATGTTAGGCACACCCCCGGTTGAGGGATAGGGCCATCTACCCATCTAAAAATATTAACCCAGAAATGCTCCTGTCTAAAAGAAATGCAAGGACAAAAAGTGGAGCATCAACTGAAGGAAATACCATCCAGAGACTGCCCCACCTAGGGATCCATCCCATTTGCAGACAACAAACCCAGACACTGTTATGGATGCCAAGAAGTACTTGCTATCAGGAGTCTGGTATGGCTGTCTCCTGAGAGGCTCTGCCAGAGCCTTACCAATACAAATGCGGATGCTTGCAAGCAACCATTGCACTGAGCACAGGAACCCCAGTGGAGGAGTTAGAGAAAGGACTGAAGGAGCTGAAGGGGTTTGCAACCCCATAGGAAGAACAACAATATCAACCAACCAGACTCCCCCCACCAAAGCTCCTAGAGACTAAACCAGCAACCAATGAGTACAAATGGAAGGACTCATGGCTCCAGCTACATATATAACAGAGGATTGCCTTATCTGGCATCAATGGGAGGGGAAACCCTTGGTCCTGTGGAGGTTTGATGCCCCAGTGTAGGGGAATGCTAGGCAGTGAGACAGGAGTGGGTGGGTGGGTGGGTGGGGGAGCTCCCTCATAGAATTAAGGGAGAGGGGGAGGGGTTGGGGGGTTCTGGAGGGGAAACCAGGAAGGGGGGATAATTTTTAAAATGTAAATAAATAAAATAACATATATATATGAAAAAAGACCAAAAAAACTTATATTTAGATGGATAGTTCTTAAGCCACATAGCATGCACAAAATGCCCATTTATGCTCTATCACCAGTGAGGTAATTTCCCCCTAGTCAGTCCAAGCAATAGAGAAAAGTAGATTTTTATTTGCCCTTTCGTTTTGAAAGGAAATGTGAGATCAAAAGGAAATGTGTGAACCTTATCAATTAGGTTCATGTCAGTAGTTGAACTATGCATGTGTAGAAAAGTTTAATAGGTTTTTTTCTGAAAAATACTGGTATACCTTCTCCAGGTTCACAACTGAATTTGACATTGTCACTGTGATTGTGTGTCTTTATGGATTTCTGGGAATCTGAATAACAGTACAATTACTGTGGAGTTGGATAGTTATTATGAGGCTATAAACTGGGGAGATCTGCACTCCTTTATGTCTGTTGGATTGAACAATGTTTGCAGATGATTTCAAAATGCCATATTATCAGGTTATTTTATCAGGTTTCTAGGGTTTTTCCTTTAACCCCAAATGCAGATGTAATCAAGGGCAGCTGAACAACTAAATAGATAGACTCTATAAATGCAAGGAAAATGAGCCAGGAAAGGAAACCCATCCATTGCCTTTATCACACTGAAATCTTGCATAAGGAAAGGCAGATGAGTTAAGTGAGGGCACAGGAAAATGATGGAGTGCTTAAAAGATCAGGAGATGTTAGAGCAGGTCATGTTGATAGTAATATTTCTGCACTGAAAAAAAATGCTCACATTAGAGATGGAGTTAAGTCTAAATTGGTGTCTTCAGGACAAAATTACATTTCCAATAAAGTTACAATTAAAAAAAACAGGAAGTAAAAGACAGTGAGTGTTACAGTTTGCCATCTGTAGCTGTGATAAACACTGTCATAAAAAGCAACTCGCTAAGGACAAGGTTTCTTTAAGCTTACAGGTTACAGTCCACCATCCAGCCAAGACAGGAGTTTGAAGCAGAAACCATGGAAGGACAGTTATTACTGGCTTCCTCAGTGACCTTCCTTATAGAATCCAGGCCTGCCCAGGAATGGCACTGCCTACAGTGGGTTGGACCCTCATACATTAGTTAACAAGCAAGGAAATGCTCCCACAGACATGCCAGTCTGAAGAAGTCAGCTCAATTGAGATTCCTTCTTCCCAGATCTGTCTAGGTTTATGTCAAGGTGACAAAACTAAATCAGCCCAGTGTGCAAGTAGCACTGGGGAAACTGGATAAAATTGGGCCATCATGGTTAATCGTTATTGTCTCTGGATTGTAGTGAAAAAACCAGTGACAGGTTACTGTGGGTAAACCTGTCAGGGTATTTGTAGAAAAGATTGGCTCATGGGTCAGGGTACTGAGTGCAGGATATTGCCCAATGGATGAGGGCCCAGAAGAGTGAGGAAAACTGCACCCACACACACAAACTCCACTCATTTTTAGCAAGTGTGCTTCTTTTGTTCTTGCTGATCACACAGACAGGGGACACTAACCTTTTCAAGATCTGAATGTGAACTCATGATGGTGACTCTTGGAGAGCTTCCACATGATCGGATACAAACATGGTGGACAGCACCTTCGTCCATCTTATTCTGAGTCTTCCAAATGTTCAGACTTAGAGTACTCTCACTTTTAAACTGAAGAACTCAGATATGGCTGGAGTCTCTAGCCCACTTGTTTCTCAGCCTTCCCAATTCTACTACAGTTCCTCCATGCTGTGGTAACCCTGACCATAAAATTATTTTCATTGTTACCTCATAACTGTAATTCTGCTACTGTTATGAATTGTAATGTAAATATCCATGTTTTTCAGGAGTCTTAGGTGACCCCTGTGAAAGAGTCATCACTCCCCCAGCAGGGGACCATGATCCACAGGTTGAAAACCTCTAACTAGCTCTTAACAGTGTAAACTAGTTTTACTTCCCCTCACAACCAAGCATTCTATTGACTCTGTTCCTCTAGGAAACCTGGACTAACACATGGTCATGTTCAAGACTGAAGGGCTCTGCTATACACAGTGACTACTGCCCGGGTGGAACTTTTATTAGGTTGCTGTGTGATTATTCTTTTTCATTTTTTTAAATTTATTTACATTTCAAGTGTTATCCCCTTACCTGGTTTCCCCATCTCCTGGAAACCCCCATCCCATCCCCCCTCCTTCTGCTTCTATGAGGGTGTTCCTCCACCCACCCACCCTACTCCTGCCTCCCCACCCTCCATTCCCCTACACTGGGGCATCTATCAAGCCTTCATAGGACCAAGGACCTCTCCTCCCATTGATACCTGACAAGGCTGTCCACTGCTACATATGCAACTAGAGCCATGTGTACTCCTTGATTGGTGGCTTAGTCCCTGGGAGATCTGGGGGCGGGGGTCTGGTTGGTTGATATTATTGTTCTTCCTATGGAGTTGCAAACCCCTTCAGCATCTCCAGCACATTCTCTAACTCCTCCATTGGGGACCCCACACTTAGTGAAAAATTGTTGGCTGTGAGCCTGATTGTATTTGTAAGTCTCTGGCAGAGCCTCTCAGGAGAGAGCTATATGAAGCTCCTGTCAGCAAGCATTTGTTGGTATCCACAATAGTGTTGGATTTTGATGCTTGTATCTTGTCTGAATCCTCAGGTGGGAAAGTCTCTGGGTGGCCTTTCCTTCAGTCTCTGCTGTGCACTTTGTCTCCACATTTGGTCCTGTGAGCATTTTGTTCCCCTTTCTAAGAAGGATCAAAGCATGCCGGGGAATCCTCGGGTATATGCCCAGGAGTGGTATAGCAGGGTCCTCCGGAAGTGTCATGCCCAGATTTCTGAGGAAGCGCCAGACTGATTTCCAAAGTGGTTGTACCATCTTGCAATCCAATAAGGACACATGCTCCACTATGTTCATAGCAGCCCTATTTGGAATAGCCAGAAGCTGGAAAGAACCCAGGTGTCCCTCAATGGAGGAATGGATACAAAAAAAAATGTGGTATATATACACAATGGAGTACTATTCAGCCATTAGAAACAATGAATTCATGAAATTCTTAGATAAATGCATAGAGCTGGAGAACATCACACTAAGTGAGGCAACCCAGTCTCAAAAGATAAATCGTCCAATATATACAAAGAACTCAATAAGTTAGACCCCAGAGATCCAAATAACCCTATTAAAAAATGGGGTACAAATCTTTTTTTTTTTTTTTTTTTTGGAACTCTCCCTCTGTTCCCTGTTTTTTTTTTTTATTTGATATAATTTATTTACATTTCAAATGATTTCCCCTTTTCTAGCTCCCCCCCACTCCCCGAAAGTCCCGCAAGCCCCCTTCTCTTCCCCTGTCCTCCCTCCCACCCCTTCCCAGTTCCCCGTTCTGGTTTTGCCAAATACTGTTTCACTGAGTCTTTCCAGAACCAGGGACCACTCCTGCTTTCTTCTTGTATCTCATTTGATGTGTGGATTATGTTTTGGGTATTCCAGTTTTTTAGGTTAATAACCACTTATTAGTGAGTGCATACCATGATTCACCTTTTGAGTCTGGGTTACCTCACTTAGTATGATGTTCTCTAGCTCCATCCATTTGCCTAAGAATTTCATGAATTCATTGTTTCTAATGGCTGAATAGTACTCCATTGTGTAGATATACCACATTTTTTGTATCCACTCTTCTGTTGAGGGATACCTGGGTTCTTTCCAGCATCTGGCAATTATAAATAGGGCTGCTATGAACATAGTAGAGCATGTATCCTTATTACATGGTGGGGAATCCTCTGGGTATATGCCCAGGAGTGGTATAGCAGGATCATCTGGAAGTGAGGTGCCCAGTTTTCGGAGGAACCGCCAGACTGCTTTCCAGAGTGGTTGTACCAATTTGCAACCCCACCAGCAGTGGAGGAGTGTTCCTCTTTCTCCGCACCCTCTCCAACACCTGCTGTCTCCTGAATTTTTAATCTTAGCCATTCTGACTGGTGTAAGATGAAATCTTAGGGTTGTTTTGATTTGCATTTCCCTAATGACTAATGAAGTGGAGCATTTTTTAAGATGCTTCTCCGCCATCCGAAGTTCTTCAGGTGAGAATTCTTTGTTTAACTCTGTACCCCATTTTTTAATAGGGTTGTTCGGTTTTCTGGAGTCTAACTTCTTGAGTTCTTTATATATATTGGATATTAGCCCTCTATCTGATGTAGGATTGGTGAAGATCTTTTCCCAATTTGTTGGTTGCCGATCTGTCCTCTTGATGGTGTCCTTTGCCTTACAGAAACTCTGTAACCTTATGAGGTCCCATTTGTCAATTCTTGCTCTTAGAGCATACGCTATTGGTGTTCTGTTCAGAAACTTTCTCCCTGTACCGATGTCCTCAAGGGTCTTCCCCAGTTTCTTTTCTATTAGCTTCAGAGTGTCTGGCTTTATGTGGAGGTCCTTGATCCATTTGGATTTGAGCTTAGTACAAGGAGACAAGGATGGATCAATTCGCATTCTTCTGCATGCTGACCTCCAGTTGAACCAGCACCATTTGTTGAAAAGGCTATCTTTTTTCCATTGGATGTTTTCAGCCTCTTTGTCGAGGATCAAGTGGCCATAGGTGTGTGGGTTCATTTCTGGATCTTCAATCCTGTTCCATTGATCCTCCTGCCTGTCACTGTACCAATACCATGCAGTTTTTAACACTATTGCTCTGTAGTATTGCTTGAGGTCAGGGATACTGATTCCCCCAGATTTTCTTTTGTTGCTGAGAATAGTTTTAGCTATCCTGGGTTTTTTGTTGTTCCAGATGAATTTGATAATTGCTCTTTCTAACTCTGTGAAGAATTGAGTTGGGATTTTGATGGGTATTGCATTGAATCTGTATAGTGCTTTAGGCAAAATGGCCATTTTAACTATATTGATTCTACCGATCCATGAGCATGGGAGGTTTTCCCATTTTTTGAGGTCTTCTTCCATTTCCTTCTTCAGAGTCTTGAAGTTCTTGCCATACAGATCTTTCGCATGTTTGGTAAGAGTCACCCCAAGATACTTTATACTGTTTGTGGCTATTGTGCAGGGGGTCATTTCCCTAATTTCTTTCTCAGCCTGCTTATCCTTTGAGTATAGGAAGGCCACTGATTTGCTTGAGTTGATTTTGTAACCTGCCACTTTGCTGAAGTTGTTTATCAGCTGTAGGAGCTCTCTAGTGGAGTTCTTTGGGTCACTTAGGTAGACGATCATGTCGTCTGCAAATAATGATAGTTTGACTTCCTCCTTTCCAATTTGTATCCCTTTGACCTCCTTATGTTGTCGAATTGCCCGAGCTAGTACCTCAAGTACAATATTGAAAAGATAAGGAGAAAGGGGGCAGCCTTGTCTGGTCCCTGATTTCAGTGGGATTGCTTCAAGTTTCTCTCCGTTTAGTTTGATGCTGGCTACCGGTTTGCTGTATATTGCTTTTACTATGTTTAGGTATGGGCCTTGAATTCCTGTTCTCTCCAAGACTTTAAGCATGAAAGGATGCTGAATTTTGTCAAATGCTTTTTCAGCATCCAATGAAATGACCATGTGGTTTTGTTCTTTGAGTTTGTTTATGTAGTGGATTGTATTGATGGATTTCCGTATATTGAACCAACCCTGCATTCCCGGGATAAAGCCTACTTGATCATGGTGGATGATCGTTTTGATGTGTTCTTGGATTCGGTTGGCAAGAATTTTGTTGAGTATTTTTGCATCGATGTTCATAAGGGAAATTGGTCTGAAGTTCTCTTTCTTTGTTGAATCTTTGTGTGGCTTTGGTATCAGCGTAATTGTGGCTTCGTAGAAGGAATTGGGTAGTGTTCCTTCTGTTTCTATTTTGTGGAATAGTTTGAAGAGTATTGGTGTTAACTCTTCTTTGAAGGTCTGGTAGAATTCTGCACTGAAACCATCTGGTCCTGTGCTTTTTTTGGTTGGAAGACTTTCTATGACTCCTTCTATTTCTTTAGGCTTTATGGGACTGTTTAGATGGTCTAGTTGGTCCTGATTTAATTTTGGTATTTGGTATCTGTCAAGGAAATTGTCCATTTCCTCCAGATTCTCCAGTTATGTTGAGTACAGGCTCTTGTAGTAGGATCTGATGATTTTTTGGATTTCCTCAGTTTCCGTTGTTATGTCTCCCTTTTCATTTCTAAGTTTGTTAATTTGGATACTTTCTCTGTGCCCTTTGGTCAGTCTGGCTAAGGGTTTATCTATCTTGTTGATTTTCTCAAAGAACCAGCTCCTAGTTTTGTTGATTTTTTGTATGGTTCTCTTTGTTTCTACTTGATTGATTTCGGCCCTGAGTTTGATGATTTCCTGCCTTCTACTCCTCCTGGGTGAAGTAGCTTCTTTTTGTTCTAGGGCTTTCAGGTGTGTCATTAAGTTGGTAATGTATGCTCTCTCCATTTTCTTTTTGGAGGCACTCAGGGCTATGAGTTTTCCTCTTAGCACTGCTTTCATTGTGTCCCATAGATTTGGGTATGTTGTGTTTTCATTTTCATTGTGTTCTAAAAAGTCTTTAATTTCTTTCTTTATTTCTTCCTTGACCAAGGTGTCATTGAGTAGAGTATTGTTCAATTTCCACGTGTATGTGGGTTTTCTGTTGTTTCTGTTGCTATTGAAGACCACTTTTATTCCATAGTGATCAGATAGGAGGCATGGGATTAGTTCTATCTTTTTATATTTGTTGAGGTCTGTCTTGTGACCAATTATATGGTCGATTTTGGAGAAGGTACCATGAGGTGCTGAAAAAAAGGTATATTCTTTTGTTTTAGGATAGAATGTTCTATATATATCAGTTAAGTCTAATTGGTCCAAAGCTTCAATTAGTTTCATTGTGTCCTTGTTTAGTTTCTGTTTTCCTGATCGGTCCATTGAGGAAAGTGCAGTGTTGAAGTCACCCACAATTATTGTGTTAGGTGTAATGTGTGCTTTGAGTTTTAATAAAGTTTCTTTTATGAAAGAGGGTGCCCTTGCATTTGGAGCATAGATGTTCAGGATTGAGAGTTCTTCTTGTTGTATTTTTCCTTTGACCAGCAAGAAGTGTCCCTCAGAGTCTCTTTTGATGACTTTGGGTTGAAAGTCAATTTTATCTGATATTAAAATGGCTACTCCAGCTTGTTTCCTGAGACCATTTGTTTGTAAAATTGTCTTCCAGCCTTTTACTCTAAGGTAGTGTTTGTCTTTGACCCTGAGGTGTGTTTCCTGTAAGCAGCAAAATGTAGGGTCCTGTTTACGTATCCAGTCAGTTAGTCTGTGTCTTTTTATTGGGGCATTGAGTCCATTGATGTTAAGAGATATTAAGGAATAGTGATTGTTACTTCCTATCATTTTTGACGTTATTTTTTAAATTTGATTGCTTAACTTCTTTTGGGTTTGATGAAAGGTTACTATCTTGCTTTTTTCAGGGTGGAGTTTCCCTCCTTGTATTGGTGTTGTCCTCCTATTATCCTTTTTAGGGCTGGGTTTGTGGATAGATATTGGGTGAACTTGGTTTTGTCGTGAAATATCTTAGTTTCTCCATCTATGGTGATTGAGAGTTTTGCTGGATATAGTAGTTTTGGTTGGCATTTGTGTTCTCTTAGAGTCTGCATGAGATCTGCCCAGGACCTTCTAGCCTTCATAGTCTCAGGTGAAAAGTCTGCTGTGATTCTGATAGGTCTTCCTTTATATGTTACTTGGCCTTTTTCTCTTACTGCCTTTAGTATTCTTTCTTTGTTTAGAACATTTGGTGTTTTGATTATTATGTGACGGGAAGTATTTCTGTTCTGGTCCAGTCTGTTTGGAGTTCTGTAGGCTTCTTGTATATTCATGGGCATCTCTCTCTTTAGGTTAGGGAAGTTTTCTTCGATAATTTTATTGAAGATATTTGCTGGCCCTTTAAGTTGTAAATCTTCACTCTCATCTATGCCTATAATCCTTAGGTTTGGTCTTCTCATTGTGTCCTGGATTTCCTGGATACTTTGGGTTACAAGCTTTTTGCACTTTGCATTTTCTTTAACTGTTGAGTCCATGGTTTCTATGGAATCTTCAGCATCTGAGATTCTTTCTTCTATCTCTTGTATTCTGTTGTTGATATTTGCATCTCTGTCCCCTGATTTCTTCCCAAGGCTTTCTATCTCCAAAGTTGTCTCCCTTTGAGTTTTCTTAGTTGTTTCTACTTCTGATTTTAGATCCTGGATGGTTTTGCTTAGCTCCTTCCCTTGCATGTTTGTGTTTTCCTGTAATTCTTTAAGAGATTTTTGTGTTTCCTCTTTCATGAGCTCAGTCTGTTGACCAAAGTTCTCCTGTATTTCTTTAAGAGATTTTTGTGTTTCGTCTTTCATGACCTCAGCCTGTTGAGCAAAGTTCTCCTGTATTTCTTTAAGTGTTTTTTGCATTTCCTCCTTGTTGGCTTTTGTATTCTCCTGGATTTCTTTCAATGATTTTTGTGTTTCCCTTGCAAGGGCTTCTAACTTTTGATCCATTTTCTCCTCAATGTCCTTCATGTGTTCCTGTACCAGCATCATGACCAGTGATTTTAAATCCAAATCTTGTTTTACTGGTGTGATGGGGTATCCAGGACTTGCTGGTAGAGGAGAATTTGGTTCAGATGTTGCCTTATTGCCTTGATTTCTGTTAGTGACGTTTCTGCGTTTGCCTTTTGCCATCTAGCTCTCACTGGTGTTACTTGGTCTTGTCAGTGCTGGACTCACCAGTGCAAGCTGCCCCTTCCCCGTTGGCCTCTGGTGCACAGCTTACACTCTGCACTGCCTATAGACAGGGTGCTGTTGTCCAGGCTGTTCAGATCCCGAAGCAGGCACCTGAAGGCTCCCGCTGGGGCCCGCAGGATTTATTGGAGCACACCGACTTCTCCCAGCTGGCCGCCCGGAAGCCCCCACTAGCCTCTTGAGGGACCTGGAGATGTGGCGGCCACCCAGGCTGATCTGAAGCGGAGAGAGTTGAGCTGGGGGCTTCTGCCTGAGGCCTTGCCCCAGATTGTGTCTGTGGACCAGGTGGAACCCGTGTGCACCCCCAGGGAGCTCCGAAGGTGAATGTTGCTGTGACCTCCCCTGTGCTCCGCTCACTCCGCTGGGCAGCCGATTTCCCCAACCGGGCTGGCGCACACTAGGTTAGCCTTGTCGCCTGGGCCCTGAGTCCAGGCAAACGCCTGGGAGGCCAAGGTCCGAGCAAAGTTCCCCTAGGGCTATGTCTGTTATTTGGGTCCGCCAGGTGACCCGGATGGCGGGCGTGCGCGTCCGCGCTCCGCGAAAGCACCGGGAGAGTCTGTTGTGCTAATAACCTCCTGGGCTGGTTGACACACAGATGGCCCACCAAGCCGCCCAGTTCTTGGGGTCAGTCCTGTGCCTTTTGGGGCCTAGACCCCCGTTTTGTTAGCCTCAGGCTACGCTTGTTAGCAGTCTCTGCCCTCCCGAGCACTCTGGCTCCTGTAGGCAAAATGGCGGCGCGTGCACCGGCCGGGGCAAAAAAAAAAACTCCTGGCTGGGTTGGCGCCCCGATGGCCACTCGAACAGCCCAGGGCCTGGGTGCAGGCCAACGCCCGTCTGGCTCAGACCCCTGCGGTGTTGGGCCTAGGATTATGTTTGTGTACCTCAGTCTGACCGATCTCTGGAGCCCGGGATCAAGATGGCGGTGAGTCTCTCCTGACTGGCGGGCAGCCCAGTTCTGAAGTGGCTTCCGTGCAGCGAAAGGCTCCGCAGAACCGCAGTTGCTTGCCGCCCGGCTGGTCAGCGAAGGTCAGTGGTCGTGGGCGCAGGGCCTAACTGGACCCTGTGTCGCCTTGGTTCCACCGCTGATGGCCCTTCAGCTGGAGCAGCCACTGCTACCGCCGCCGCCCCGCCGCCGCCGCCCCGGGGTACAAATCTTAACAAAGAATTTTTACCTGAAGAAATTTGGATGGCCGAGAGGCACCTTAAGAAGTGCTCAACATCATTAGTCATTAGGGAAATGCAGATCAAAACAACACTGAGATTTCACCTTACACCAGTCAGAATGACTAAGGTCAAAAACTCAGGAGACAGCAGGTGTTGGCGAGGATGTGGAGAAAGAGGAACACTCCTCCACTGCTGGTGGGGCTATAAGATGGTACAACCACTGTGGAAATCAGTCTGGAGGTTCCTCAGAAAACTGGACATGAGACTTCCAGAGGACCCTGCTATACCTCTCCTGGGCATATACCCAAAGGATTCCCCGGCATGCAATAAAGACACATGCTCCATTATGTTCATAGCAGCCTTATTTATAATAGCCAGAAGCTGGAAAGAACCCAAATGCCCCTCAAAGGAGGAATGGATACAGAAAATGTGGTATATTTACACAATGGAATACTACTCAGCAATTAGAAACAATGAATTCACAAAATTTTTAGGCAAATGGTTTGATCTGGAAAATATCATCCTAAGTGAGGTAACCCAATCACAAAAGAATACACATCGAATGCAATCTCTGATAAGTGGATGTTAATTATCCCAGAAGCTCTGAATACCCAAGGCACAAATTGCATAACAAATGACTCCCATGAAGAAGTATGGAGAGGGTCCTGATCCTGGAAAGGATTGTTCTAGCATGGGAAGGGAATATAAGGACAGAGAAAAAGGAGGGAGGTGATTGGAGAAGGGGTGGAGAGAAGAAGGTTTATGGGACATGTGGGGAGGGGGTATCCGGGAAAGGGGAAATCATTTGGAATGTAAACAAAGAATATAGAAAATAAAAATATTTAAAAAAAAGATCAATCATGGTATGCACTCACTGATAAGTGGATATTAGCCTAGAAACTTGGAATGCCCAAGACAATCCACATATTAAATGATTTTCAAGAAGAATGGAGGAGTGGCCCCTGGTTCTGGAAAAACTCAGTATAGCAGTATAGGGGAATACCAGACCAAGAGAGTGGGAAGGGGTGGATGGGGGATTAGGGGGATGGAAGAGGGCTTATGGGACTTTCAGGGAGTAGGGAGACAGAAAAGGGGAAATTATTTGAAATGTAAATAAAAAATATATCGAATAAATAAATAAGAATGGAATGAAGGATAAAAAATGAAAGCAGTAATGAGATTAAATCTAATAGTATTTTGGATTATACATTTCCTTTTATACTACACCCTTACCCTATTCTGTCTGCTATTTTATGTCTTGAGGTTCATATCTGATTACTGAGAAAAATGTAACTTTTGAGTAAATGTGAAAATCTGCATATTGTAAGAGGACTGTATATATTTTCAAATCTTATCACTTGATATTGACTTCAGGTTCCATGGTGTTGAAATAGGATTTTTAGAAGATCAACACTTAGAAATGTTATAGATTTGTTGCCTACCTTCTTTTAGATTTCCCAGGTAGTAATTGCTCCTCACTCTTTCCTTTCAATAAAGCATGCTTTAAATCCTCAAAAAAAAAATAAGGATCAAAGCACCCACACTTTGGTCTTCCTTCTTGAGTTTCATGTGGTCTGTGAATTGTATCTTGGGTATTTGAAGCTTTTGGGCTAATATTCACTTCTCAGTGAGTACATATCATGTGTGTTCTTTTGTGGATGGCTTACCTCACTGAGGATGATATTTTCTAGTTCCATCCGTTTGCCTAAGAATTTCATGAATTCATTTTTTTAGCAGCTGAGTAGTATTCCATTGTATAAATGTATCACATTTTCTGTATCCATTCCTCGGCTGAGGGACATCTGTGCTCTTTCCAGCTTCTAACTATTATAAATAAGGCTGCTATGAACATAGCATGAACATGCTATGAACATAGCACGTTACATGTTGGAGCATCTTCTAGGTATATGCCCAGGAATTGTATAGCTCAGTCCTCTGGTAATACTATGTCCAATTTTCTGATGTACCACCAAACTGATTTCCGGAGTGGTTTTGCCAGCTTGCAATCCCACCAGCAATGGAGGAGTGTTCCTCTTTCTCCACATCCTTGATAATGTCTACTGTCCCCTGAGTTTTTTTATCTTAGTCATTCTGACTGGTGTGAGATGGAATCTCAGGGTTGTTTTGATTTGCATTTCCCTGATGACTAAGAATGTTGAACATTTCTTTAGGTGCTTCTCAGCCATTCAAGTTTCCTTGGTTGGGAACCCTCTATTTAGCTCTGTTTCCCATTTTTAATAGGGTTATTTGACTCTTTGAAGTCTAACTTCTGGAGTTCTTTGTATATATTAGATATTAGCCCTCTGTCAGATGTAGGATCAATAAAGGTCTTTTCCCAGTCTGTTGGTTGCTGTTTTGTCCTATTGTCATTGTCCTTTGCTTTACAGAAGCTTTGCAATTTCATGAGGTCCATTTGTCGATTCTTGCATTTCACTGCAGCAAACAAGACCTAAAGGTGGAACTGCTCCCCAGTCTGAGGTGAAATGGCATAGATATCTGAAAGTGGGAGAAAAGTCCAGAGGCTAATGTTCAGGGCTCCCCAACACAACCAGCTTTCTCTATAAGTAGTGTCATAATCTCTCAGCATTAGCGCTTGTGTCCACCAGAAGCATAGAGCTATTTCATAGAGAGCTCTGATCCTAATGAAAACACATTCCTTAGTTACAGAAATGGCCACTATGAATTCTTTTTAATACTCTACACATCTTATTTGATTTCATTTCTATTTAAATCTTTTTTCTGTTTAAACTCATATGCACACCTACACTATTCTATGCCTTCACACCAGGACACATCTTTCCACTCTGCATCTAACAACTGAGGTCAATTTGTTTCTGTTGCTGATGTCATGGATTCATGTGCCAATTCCCTTACAAAGTGCTTGCTCTTGACTATAGAAACAAGAAACTCCACAACAGTAACAAGATGAGGCTCCTGCTTCTCGTTCCAACTTCCTCTTCAAGCACTAAAATTGTAAGTTGCATTCACTGGGTATTGTACTAAGTTAATCAATTTTGCACAGTTTTGTCCCTTTAAAACACCCATTAAGCATCATTATTATCTAGATTTTACAGGTAAGGAAATTGAATAGAGTTAAAATGACTGTGTGCCATCACCTAGCTGATTCTCAATAAGACTGCACCTTAATAGAAATCAAGGGAAGAGAATATCAGTGACTCCAAGAGAAAAAAATTAAAAGAACAATAACAGTTACATCTGATGATGGAGTCATTTTCTTTTTTTTTTTTTTATTATTCGATATAATTTATTTACATTTCAAATGATTTCCCCTTTTCTAGCCCCCCCACTCCCCGAAAGTCCCGCAAGCCCCCTTCTCTTCCCCTGTCCTCCCACCCACCCCTTCCCACTTCCCCGTTCTGGTTTTGCTGAATACTGTTTCACTGAGTCTTTCCAGAACCAGGGGCCACTCCTCCTTTCTTCTTGTACCTCATTTGATGTGTGGATTATGTTTTGGGTATTCCAGTTTTCTAGGTTAATATCCACTTATTAGTGAGTGCATACCATGATTCACCTTTTGAGTCTGGGTTACCTCACTTAGTATGATATTCTCTAGCTCCATCCATTTGCCTAAGAATTTCATGAATTCATTGTTTCTAATGGCTGAATAGTACTCCATTGTGTAGATATACCACATTTTTTGCATCCACTCTTCTGTTGAGGGATACCTGGGTTCTTTCCAGCATCTGGCAATTACAAATAGGGCTGCTATGAACATAGTAGAACATGTATCCTTATTACATGGTGGGGAGTCTTCTGGGTATATGCCCAGGAGTGGTATAGCAGGATCTTCTGGAAGTAAGGTGCCCAGTTTTCGGAGGAACCGCCAGACTGATTTCCAGAGTGGTTGTACCAATTTGCAACCCCACCAGCAGTGGAGGAGTGTTCCTCTTTCTCCACACCCTCAATGGAGTCATTTTCAAGTACCTAAAAAGTCCAAGGTAGCAGCTACTTCTCTCCTGTTGCCCCTCTCCCCCTCAATTAAAAAAAAAATCAGAAATATCCTTCTAAGTCTCCCATTTTCTTCAATGGCCAATTATATGAATCTCCTATAAAAATAATCAAATCCAATATATGCATGTATTAATATGGATAGGTGAAAAAGGTCCTAATGACATTGTAGTCAAAACCTCGGAGTTATAAGTTGTTAAGTCAGCCATGGATAAAAACCCCAAATACAAAATTAATGCATTAATGGTGTTTACATTTTTATTACCCTATAATTACGCCATTGCTGTGATTGTTTTCCTTTTCATGCTGGCCTATAAAGTGTTGCTGCCTCAACCTGTTTGAACATCTACATTGTAGGATTAGGGACTACTGATGTGCTGCCAATTTCCATGAAAGAAAAGCACTGAACCCATTTATTCGATAGCTAAAATCCTTTATTAATTTGATTCTTGGCATTTCTGGCTATATTCTTTCTGGTGAGATTATTCTGTATTTTAAGTAACAGTATGCCCCTTTGTGATGAAAAAAATGCATTTTGAATCTAAGCAGAATCAATTTTACACTTCACTAACATGACTTACACAAATTAGCATTCATCCCAAGAACTGATCCTTTGAGCAATGCCTCTGTATCATTGCTTCCTTTTGAAACAACATTGTTTAGTTATGTATTTAAATAAATTTTCCATGTTATTCATTCCTATAGGAATAAATATTATTACAGTCCTATAATATTATAAATTATTGCTATAGAATTCTTTATTCAAGGATCTTTTTTTAACTTTTATTTTTTGAAGTGTCTCAAATTTTTGTCTATTTCTGCTTAAACTCATATGCACAACTACACTATTCTATGCCAGTATCTATAACTTATATATAATGCAAATGTGTGTGTGTGTGTGTGTGTGTGTGTGGTTTCTTTTCCCTTTTAACATGAACCTAATAGTCCTTACTCAACATAAGAAAACTCCTTTAAAAAAAAACCACTGGGTTTTTATTTAAGCTAACAAATGATTACCCTTGTTCAGAATCGGTTTTTTTAAGAATAACACAAAGAATTAAATTGTAGATAGGCATTTCTTGCTGAAGTTGGCCCCTGGGTTTATCTGTTATGCTATGGACAAATTCCAGACCTTTCTGGCTTTGACCTTGTAATTCAGTATTTTCTAGTCAAAGCAACATTGTATTAGAGCCTCCCAGGACCTTCCTTGACATAGACATCTTAATCAGCTTTCCTATGACCCTCCCCTGCCTGCTGTGCCTCTTTTAATTATATAATAAAGTGAGGCTGGAGAAGCAGGGGCCATGGGCTCCATGTGGGTAAGGCTCACCCTGCCTTACTTGGTTTATCTTAGAGTGACCTTGGATGACAATTACCTTGACTCACTTCTGGTGCATACTTTTAAAAAAAAAATGTAGATACCTGAACCTCACCCCAGCCCTATCAGAGCTCAGAAAAAGTTTCCAGAGCCTACAATTCCATTAAGCTCCCCAGGCATTCTTTGTGTGGTCTAAAGCTCAAAGATCACTGTCTTAGGTGGCCAGAGGAACTTCCCTGCTCAGGAGCCAGAAAGGGGGTCAGGAGAGAAGGGAAGCGCAAGAGAGTTCTTTGAAGAGATAAAAGAAAAAGACACTGAAACCTCTTTTAGAGAAATCCCAGCAGCATATTTAGAAAGCCATCCAAAACTAAAAATACGTTTAGGGAGAATGATAGATGCCAGGAAGAGAGCACAGATGGAGTGAGAGAAGCTCGCGATGCTCTTCGTGAACTTAACTTCAAAAACCTGTGCTCAGTTTTCACCTGTGAAACAGGAATACCATGAAGGGTCATGAGCACAGCACAAGTGCACAGAGAGCAATTACAAATGATACACACATGGCCACTCTTCCCATCAAGACTTTCCTCAACGCCTCCTGCTCCCCTCCCCCAGCCAAGAATCACAAGCCACTGTTGGCTGAACACACTGAGGTCTCTAGGGTCTGGACCTCATCTGCCTTTTTGTCCTGACTGTCAGAGCTTTCAAAGATCTCCCTTTCTTCCTATTTCATTTACTCTCCAAACATTAATGGCTATAGTTTAAATCTCGAATGTCTACCCAACATCCCTCAAGTTACAATTGGAACTGTGATACTGTTGAGAAGTCATGGAACAGTTAGGAGGTGGAACATAGTTGGCAGAACTGTTTTCTAACCCATCTCTCTACATACCCCTCTCCATTTCTAGGTGCTATAAGATGAACATGACTCTTCTACTGTGTGTTCCACAATGAGAGAGTAGACTACCATGGGCCCAAGCAACCATGAATGTCAAAATTAACATCTCTAGAAAAACACTTGGATAACCTGCAAGCAGGTGAGAGATGTGATTTTTCACATTATAGCAGCTTGATAACCTTGTTTCCTTTTCCAGAACCTGAACTGGATTTGATAAACCATATCATATTTAACCTTGACTGTTAAAGTGCATAGTTTTATTCTCACCCAATAAGACCATCAAGTATATATAAAACAAAGCAGCATTTGGGTTCTTTCCTCTGCTTTCAGAACATTCACTTTTTACCCATTGTTGGCTTTAATGACTGCTGCCAATGATATGACACAGAAAACCATTTACAGCCACCCCTTTCCAGGTGGGTAGTTATAACAGAAAACTAATGCCAGCAAAGGCTTATGAATAAGTCTGAAAGATGGCTGATAAAGTTTCTTGTCCTTTGCACTTAAGATGAATAGCTTTTAATTCATAAATACATTTGTATTCGTTTCAAGTTAAATAACACATTCAGTGTTGATACATAATGCGCTCTCTTACATGATTTTGTTTCTCAGACTGCTAGTTTTTTGTTGGAGAATCTCAGATAATGTGTGCTTTAAACACTCATTACCAGTATTCAGAAAAAAATACAAGATTTTTCTTTTGTCCAAGTGTTGATGAATGTAAGTTAAAAAAATTATATTAAATTTGGATTCAAATATTTATACATTTACAGTATACCTATTTCGTCAAAATATATTGTATAATATTAATAAAATCAAATACATAAAATAAAGTTTTCAACACTATTTATACAAAAAAAAATAAACTTCTTTCCTTGTTAATCTTACCATCCCAAGTATTTTCTAATAGTGATGAGAATTGACTGGCATACCAACAGGTGGTAAGATGGAGAGGCCTCTGTTGCTATTTGCTAGTCCTCCCTTGTCAGAGCCCACAAATCTGAGACTCAGGTTACTGCTCTCTTATGTTTCCACCCTGCCAACGCCTAGATGGAGTCTCTCAAGTGCTCTAAGGCGCTTCTCTGACAGCCATTAGCTGTCCTCAGCTCACAATGTGTTACAGCTTGGAACATGAACCACTTTCTGCAAGTCCTCATTCAAATGAAAGACAATGAACAAAAGCCAGCCATTGTCCTTCTGTTGTTTCTAGGCAACCTTCTCTAAACACCATGTAACAAAATGAACCTTAGCTACAAATAACCACTGCTCAGATAGCATGGGAGGAAAGTGTTTTCAGTTGCGTGTAACAAAATGAACCTTAGCTACAAATAACCACTGCACACTTAGCATGGGACAGAAGTGTTTTCAGTTGATACATAGTGATTATATGTAATTGTAAAATCCAGTGTGATGTTTCAGTACCTTTACACCATGAGGTGATTGGTTTGTGATAACTTGGTTAGCCTTCAATTCAAACATTTAGGAAAAAAAATCGTTCTGGCAACATTACAAGGTTTCTCTACTTGAGTTTTTAAAGTGTGACAAAATACTCCAAACAGTAAAATTAATAAGAAAAAAGTTCATTTTCATCCATGGTCACTTGGGCCCATGACAGCCCCCTCTCTCGTGGTGTGGTACATGGTGGAGGAGGATTGTAGGAGGGCCAATTTCATTGTCAATAATGTCATCCCTGGACAGGTGGTTCTAGAGATAAAGAAACAATCTGAACAAACCACAGGGATCAAGCCAGTAGGAAGCACTACCCCATGGCCTCTATTTCCTTTCTGCCTCCACATGCCTGCCTTGTTCATCTTATATGGATGGAAGCAGAGAGGGGTGGGTGAGAGAGAGGGGTAGGGTGTAGGGAAGAGAATATTCCAACTATGTTATACCTCCTAAAGGTTCCATGACTTCTCGACAGTGCCACAGTTCCAACTGTACAATGAGGGACTTTGGGTAGACATTTGATATTTAAACTACAGCCATTAGCATCTGGAGAATAAATGAAATAGGAAGAAAGGGAGATCTGAAAACTCTGGCGATCAGGACAAAAAGGCAAATGAGGTTTAGACCCTACTGACCTCAGTGTGGTCAGCCAGTACTGGCTTATGTTGCTTAGTTGAGGAAGGGAAGCGGGCAAGCATTCAGGAAACTCTGCCTTCATGGGAAGAGTATTCCTGCAGAGTTGTCATAAGTCACCTCATGGATGGCAAGAAGGGATTCAACTACTTTTAAAACTCATTTTTATCAGTTGAGACTGTAATGCAATATACTTTGATTGTATTCACCTGTAATTCCTCCCCTTAACTCCTGCCAGATCACCTTCTACCTTTTCATTTTGCATCATGTTTCTTTTACTAGTAACTCAACAACTCCTGTTAGGGCTGTCCATATACTTCTGTTGTGGGGTCAACCACTGAAGCATGGTAAACCTACTAGAAGTCACATCCATATATAAAACTCCAGAACTCAACCATTCTCCACAGCGCTCTAGTTAAGGGTAGAGGCTCACAAACCATTTTCCACTTCTTAGTAGAATGTTATCTCATGTGCAGGCAGCCATGGCTGTTGTGAGTTAATTAATGTAGAAGTCCTATTATATCCAGAAGACATGGTTCCTTCCTGACTTCTAGATCTTACCATCTTCTGTGATAGCTTCTGAGCCTCAGAGATGTGCTACTGATGTGTCTGAGTACTCCGTAGACACTAATTTAACCAATTAGGAATTTCTGCATTAATCATCATCCACTGTGCAAAGAAACTTCTCAGAAGACATCTGAGGGTTACACCAAACTACAGATAGAGAGACATATTTAGAAGGTCATTGATATCAATATCTTGTAAGCTCTCCAACCATGTGTCCTTAACCAGTACTAGGCCTTAACTCCAATCAGAAAGTGGTTGGTCATCTCCATAATATCCCTACCATTCATGGGCACACATATGTAATCATGCCAGACATTTGCCATCTGTCTGGCCTTTAGGAATCCACAAGAGTTGCTGGCTCTTGATCTCCTTCCTTTCACCTCCCTATTAATTACAAAAAGCAAATGCTTCTTGTCATACACTCCAACCGACCCTGGCTTGTATGCACAATGTTCTCAAGACACACTGTTATTACTCAGTAAAATCTTAACTGACATAGGCTTCAGTGATGGCAGGATGAGGGGAAGTCAGGATTTGACTATCGCTTGAGCTGATGCCAAGGGTGAAGACAAAGTGTTTCGAGTTCTTTAGACACTATTTAGAAATCATGTATTTATAATTTCAGGACCTCTCTGTGGGCTAGTGCCACTTCTAAGGCATGATCTTTCTTATGTCTCCATTAATAAAGCCCCCTGTAATGTAATATAAGAAAACAATGATTCTTCAGCATCTAAGAGTGAACCACAGAAAAATCAGATAGGCTAAACTTGTTCATAACACTTGTGATTCCCCAGGCAAAATACAAATCAAAACTTCTGCTCCATGACCTGAACCATTCTGTTTCTCAATCCTACATCATGGGGATCCTTGAAATTCCTATATGGACACCCTAGCTCATATGCCCAATGGCAGCATATCTTGTGTAATAAGCTGATGTGCTTATCTATTTTTGTCTTGAAGTGTGTCTAATGGAAGTACAATGTATCTTTGGGAGGAGGAGCAGAGCATGTGCTTCTTACATCCACTTGGGACCTGTGTCTAAAACCACAGTATAGGGGAAAGATGCACAGGGTCAGAATGACTCTGCCTTCCCTCAGTTTCTAGCTCCATAGGCAGGAAAGCATAGGAACACTCTTTCACAGCCCTTTCTGTGAAATGCGTGGCCCACAAGTGGTCCTGAATCTTCTTATGACCTAAGAAGAAATTAAAACTTAGATGTGAATGTTCTGTACATCATTCAGGCAAGGGAATTGACTACAAAGATGTGGAGATTGAACCAGGGCATCACGGTATCAGGTTCAGGACTTCAGCCCCGTTCGAGTTATCCCATTGTGTCTCTTTAGTAAATAATAGTAAACCCAAAATAATATTCTTGAAGCTCTAGGACAATCTTATTAGAGTTTAAAAGAAAGGCCTCAGGACAGGCAAGCTGTACATCTCCGCAGCTTCCTTCAGGAGCAGAATGGAGATGAGGGGATAAGATGGTCATGTGGTTTTGAGATAAGCTAGAATTTTTTAAATCCAATTTTTTTAATAGTTCCCTGGAGGCTTTTTTCTGCAGCTGAAGCCAGTTCTTCCTTCACTCACAACTAAAAGGGTCACATAAACTTTCTAACCTCTAGAACCCTGACCTACTTCTAAAGCAAAGAGTGGCGCTGATTCAGTGATAGCAAAGCTGTGAGGGCGTCTGTCTGTGGCGCAGCCACTGTCAAAAGGGAGGCTTGTTGTGCTGAAGGAAAACTGAGGTTTCTGTGAGAGCTGTAACCAGAGACCTCCTGTTATCATAATGGGTCACTCATCCAAGTAGCTTTCCAGTCTGGACTGGATTGTGGGAAATGAGTATTCTCCTTAGCAGTTCAAAGGACAAAATGAGCACCCAAGAATCCTTACTATTGGTATCTTTGCGACAGAATTATTCTATTCAAAGATTAACTTCATTTATTTCAGCTCTTTCTTTTAAATCTTGGAGAAGTGCATGCAGAATATGAACAATGTTTAATGAGAGTTCTTCAGATTTCACGGTTATGATTTTTCTAAATTGAAGAAGTTGAGAGTTCTTAACACTGTACCTCAAGCTTTAAGATTAAGAAAATAATAATTTCACTAAACAGAGCAACTTACTAATGTTGTTTTTACTTTAGTAAAACATGTCTAATAATAAAAATAATAAAAAATAAAAATAAAATGTATAATAAAATCTGCAGGCTTAACTCTGCTTGAGTGAACAGAACAGTGATGTTAAATGTTGACATATTGTGACACAAGCTGCTAAAACATTTTAATCATGCAAAACTGAAACTCTGGACCCATTGAAAAGCTGCTTCCTGGCCGTGCGGTGGTAGCACACACCTGTAATCCCAGCACTCTGGGAGGCAGAGGCAGGCAGATTTCTGAGGTCAAGGCCAGCCTGGTCTACAGAGTGAGTTCCAGGTCAGCCAGGACTACACAGAGAAACCCTGTCTCAGAAAAAAAAGAAAAAGAAAAAGAAAAGCTGCTTCCTAACATACCAATCCCCCATTTCTGACAATCATCACCCTACTTAAAGCTGCTCTTAGTTCGACTGCATACCTGAAATAGATGAAGTCACACAACAGGCATTTTTTTCATGATTAGCTTGTTTCCTTTGATATTGTATCCTCCTAATTCATCCCTGACATATAAACTTTCTTCCTCTCTTGTAGCAGGTACGATCTCCTTGCTGGTGTACACCATACTGTCTTCACTGGTGACGGTTGGCACTATTTCATCTTTGGACAATTAGTAATAGCACAGTTATTAAATGTGAATGTGCAAATACCAGGTCTCTTGTTCCCATTGCTTTTCATAGTGGAAGGTCTGTAAGCATGCAGAACTGTGCTGAAGGCATTCAAACCTAATAAAATTTATTTATAAACAAGTTAATGTTCAACCCAAACTTCTTTTAAGCAGAAGCTCCATAGGCTTCTTTTGAGACATTAATAAGAAATGGTTATATATTATTATATGTAATTGACAGCTACCTTGGTTTTTGGTCTATAATCTATTCCACGAAGCTTTTTCTCTGAATACCTAAAATGAAATCTATTAGAAACCAAGTGGAATTTTCTCCTTTTAAAGGGAAGTTACCTTGGATATATTCTCATGACGTACTCCTAAAACACATAATGTAATCACAACCTACATGTGTATTTTTTTTCTGTATTCCAAACTCATGCTTCTTAGTAAATCTTTTAGTATCATTATTTTTGTATGGCTATTGTTTTTATCTCCATGTTTTCATATATTTCCCATTAAAAATTACATTCACTCCATTGGGTTCTTTCTCTTTAAATCCAATGAAGTCAACATTCAAGTAGTGGTAAGTGCCTAAAGCTTCTATAAATGTCATTTCTGTATGAGAACTCTCCCCATAAGTCAGGTCTGTGTCATATACTTTACACATACTTTTTCTTTAATTCTCACCCAGCTAGGAAGGATTGTTTCTCACAGCTGGATAAAAATGAGACTCCAAAACTAAGTCTTGAAAAACACATAGGTAAGAATTAGGATTCAACAGCACTGCCAGCTGATCTTAATTGCTTCCAATTTATTTTTAAAATTTACTCCTCAGAAGCCATACTGTAGTTTTGTTTGACTCACAAACAGATTTGAGGTCCTGGCCGATTGTTTAGTGCATACCCTGAGGAGTAAAATTAAGTCTGAATCCTCTGAAGGGGCTGTACTTTTTCGTCATCTGTCCCTCACGTGCATGTGTGCTGTGTAGGAAAGCCCTGCTTTTCTCTAACATCTGTCTTAAGTGTTCATAGTAGATGGGAGATGTTACAAGAATCAAGATGAAGTGTCAGGCTTACATTTGGGAAATAGAAGTCTGGACTTGTGAATGCAACTTACACACAGCATGTGAGACTCAGAAGTATGCAGTATGTCTCCGAGTCTCTGCGTGAGCTAGTGTGAGACCTGAGCATCTTCCTTGGCCTCCTCCAAACATTCCTCCTCAGGTCCTAAGTTCCAGCAAGACAACAGGCTTTTTGGCCATCTTTCTGTTCATTTCGCACATCCTGGAGACCTGTTGGAAGCTATCACAGAGAGCTAATCTTTCAGGCTTTCCTGCCCTTACAATCCCTCTGCCCTTCTGAAAGCACAAAACTCACAGTTGAAGCAAGTCATTTTTTCCCTTGGGGAACTGAATCCAAACACTAGCTCATCTCTGCAAGCCTGTAATTAAATCTGCTGTGCAGGTCACTAGTGCCACTGGGTCAGGAGACAGACAAAACAAGATGTGAAAGAAATGGCATTTGTTTCTTGGATGTTTCTCTGAAAGAAAGGTCCTGGCAGCCACACAGTGGAGTCCCTGTGACCGGAATACTCGTGCTAGCTCAGGACCTGCCAGTTGGCTCCAAAAGAGTTCTTCCAGATCGAGAGCTATCTGGCTCACTCGGCACTTGAAACTGAATCCCTTTGCTGGTGGTCTGTGGCTGCCCCAAGAGATATTTTCCTACATCACCACCTCAGATTCTGACCAAGAAAGTGGCTCTTCCTTGACTGTGCGCCACAACCAACTGGGTGGATCAAGGAAAAGCCTCTGGATTCTATCCTAAAGGATTTTGACTTATTCAGACTACAGCAGGACCTGAAAATGCATTTTCTCTACTTACTCATTTTCCTAATTGACAAAAATTATATACATACATACATATATATTTCATGCATATATATATATATATCATACACACACATGTATACACACACATACATCATACATATACACAAACACACACATACAGAGAGAGAGAATGCACATGCCTATGTTTCACAACCTATAGATAATGTAGTCAAATTAATTAGCCTCTTCTACTCTTTTATTAACTTTTAATTATACAATATTAGAAAAACAGCTGTGGTGGTGCATACCTGTAATATTAGCATTCTGGGTACTGAGGCAGGAGGATCAACAGTTCAAGGCCACCTGGAATTATATAGAAATGTTTTGTCTCTCATTAGGGAAATGCAGATCAAAACAACCCTGAGATTTTACCTTACACCAGTCAGAATGGCTAAAGTCAAAAACTCAGGAGACAGCAGGTGATGGCGAGGATTTGGAGAAAGAGGAACACTCCTCCACTGCTGGTGGGGCTGTAAGATGGTACAACCACTGTGGAAATCAGTCTGGCAGTTCCTCAGAAAACTGGACATGAGACTTCCAGAGAACCCTGCTATACCTCTCCTGGGCATATACCCAAAGGATTCCCCGGCATGCAATAAAGACACATGCTCCATTATGTTCATAGCAGCCTTATTTATAATAGCCAGAAGCTGGAAAGAACCCAGATGCCCCTCAAAGGAGAAATGGATACAGAAAATGTGGTATATTTACACAATGGAATACTACTCAGCAATTAGAAACAATGAATTCACAAAATTTTTAGGCAAATGGTTTGATCTGGAAAATATCATCCTAAGTGAGGTAACCCAATCACAAAAGAATACACATGGAATGCAATCTCTGATAAGTGGATATTAATTAGCCCAGAAGCCCTGAATACCCAAGGCACAAATTGCATAACAAATGACTCCCATGAAGAAGTATGGAGAGGGTCCTGATCCTGGAAAGGATTGATCTAGCATGGGAAGGGAATATAAGGACAGAGAAAAAGGAGGGAGCATGGGAAGGGAATATAAGGACAGAGAAAAAGGAGGGAGGTGATTGGAGAAGGGATGGAGAGAAGAAGGTTTATGGGACATATGGGGAGGGGGGATCTGGGAAAGGGAAAATCATTTGGAATGTAAACAAAGAATATAGAAAATAAAAATATCAAAAAAGAAAAAAAAGAAAAAAGAAATGTTTTGTCTCAGAAAAATAATACAAAACAACACAATGTGTTATTATTAACCATGGTCATTGTGTCTTACTAGGATTCTGTAGAACTTACAATCCATGTATACATTGTCTGATATCTGCAAAACCCACAAATAACTCTCTCTCTCTTTCTCTCTCTCTCTCTTGAACTCCCAGAGATCTGCTAGGATTAAAGGTGTGTACCACTACCACCTAGCTACTATCTTACTCTCTATTGCAGTGACTTCAAAAAAAATAGGTCTCATATGTATGTGAGATAAAGCAGTATTTGTCTTTATGTGTTTGGTTACTTAGTTTAGCACAGTGAACTACAGGTATATTTATGTTGTCACAAATGATCATATTTCCTACAGGTTTTAGGCTGAATAGTATTCCATTGTGTATACAGAAAAACATTTTACAAAAATAATTTGAATATGCTATACATGTATGCAATGTATTTTGAACATATTCACCCTACACTCCTCCCGTCCATCCCCCACCCCTCTGAAATTCATGCCTTTTTGTGTATTTTTGTTTTTTTTTAATACTTCATGGAGTCCAGTTCATGCTGCCCATATTGTCATATATCTGGGGCCATCCCCTAAAGCATGACTGACCTGCCAGAGTACACTACACCCTTAAAACAAGCTGGCTTTTCCTCTACCAGAAGCCATCAGCTGTTAATACTTCCCCAATTAGGGGTGGGGGTCCCCATACAAACTTCATGCTGGAATGTTTACTGGATTGATATTTATAGGTTGGCTCTTCTGTAGGTAACCAGATGCTTTGAGTTCATGAGGATAATAGTCCTGTCAGAAGACTATTTCACTGGCTCTCCCCCCACCACTTGCTCTTACAATGTCTTCAGTCCCCCTTTTGTGGGAGGGATAAATAAATGTCCCATTTGCATCCAAGTACTTTGCTAACATAGTCTGACATTATTTACATAGTCACAACATTATTTAGTTGTGAGTTTCCAAATTAACAACCACAAACTAACCTCACAAAGAAATGTCTCTAATGAGGTTTGAGAGCTCCATTGATCTATAGGTATAGGGATTCAATTTAGAGGCAATTCTAATACTATACATCCAGTAGTAAAATACCATTTATAGGTTCACTGCTAGGGCCTGTGAGCTCTCTAACCATGGGTTCTTGTTCAGATTTATAGTACCAAGCATACATCTTCTCATAAGGAGTGGTTCTTAAAGTTAATCGGTCAGAAAGTGGTTTGTTAGTCTCAAAATGCTTGTGTCATGATTACACCGAGAGGAAGATCTTGCCAACCCAATCATGATTACAGCTCTCAGGGTTCACATCTGGGTAAGATGACTACACACCACACACACACACACACACACACACACACACTTCCAGCAACCTAAATACTACTTTTCCGTACTATGAAAGCCAGCCAGAAGGGAGGAAGCTTCCTTGTCAGTTCCAACTGGATTTCTTCATGTCCTATGACCAATATTCTCTTTAGCTAATCATCTACTGGCAGACACAGTAGATTGTCTCCATATCTTGTTTGTTGTGAATAATGCTGCAAGGAACGTGGGATTGCAGATGGCTCTTTAGTATGTTGGTCTAATTTACTCTGGATATATACCACAAATCAGAGTGCCAGATAATATGTGGCTCTGTTTTAAACATTTGGCTTTTAGAAACCTCCATAGTTTTTTATATATGTGCTATGCTAATAATTTAAATGTCTAAAAAATTCCCACATCTTCAGTTGTTGCTAGGGGAAAAAAAAGACCATTGGTAATCAGAAGGCAATAGCTACTATCCTTGGTACATTGGGTTTCATTACATTAATGTGGCTATTGAGTTGATGCTATGATTACCACACCTTCACTTTGATTATCCATACTGCTTGTTTTTCATTTCTATTTTTCTCCTTCTTGTGTAACACTTTCATGAAAAAGAAAGTACATTATCTACAAGGATTCAAAATAAGGGGACTTTCTTTCTTGTCCTACTAAATCATTAAACTTGAAACTGGCTACTTCAAATTTTACTTTGTGGTAAGACAAACAGAACAAGTGAGACCCCACGAAGGTGGAGTTTTGAACAATATCTTCCCAACACTGTAAGAAATACTAGAACGCAGACCACACATCAGTGACTACTGGAATCACACTCAATGAAGCTCTGGTGTCTGGTAAGAGACATGGGTGTCTCTCTCCCATTGTTCTTCACTTTGTCCAGATGCCACAGTGTCACATCACTGTACTTCTGGTTAGCTTTCTATCTGCTTTCTTCAGGCAGGAAGAAAAACAGAGAAAGTCAAAAGGATGTGGTCTGTGTGAGTACTCCTTATCTCATAGTTCAGACTCTGTGTGTAGGATATGGTGCAAGAAAGGAGAACATGAGTCAAATACTCTGACAATACATTTCCTGCTAGTAAGAGTTATATGTATCAATTCATCTTATTTTGACTAACTCTATCCAACCATCAAATGACATAGTCCATTGTATGGAACTCTGTATGCATATATTCATTTATAACTATTTTTAGTATATTAGTAAAATTTTACGCCACTTATGCATAGTTAAGGAAGGAGTTTTAGAGTGAAATAATAAAAGCTGTGTTTCTTTTCTAAAAATTTTATTTTTTTTACACTCCATATTTTATTCGGCCCCCAACCTGTCTGCCCACCAACTGCTTCACATCCCATACCTCCTCCCCACCCTCCTGGCTCCATGTGTATGTCCCCACCCACACCCCACCTGACCTCTAAACTCCTTGGGGCCTCCAGTCTCTTGAGGGTTAGGTGCATCATCTCTGAATGAACACAGACCCAGCAGTCCTCACTGTATGTGTGTTGGGGGCCTCATATCAGCTGGTGTATGCTGCCTGTTTGGTGGTCCAGTGTTTGAAAGATCTTGGGAGCCCCAATTAATTGAGACTCTACAGGACTGCCCTTCTCCTCAGCTTCTTTCAGTCTTCTCTAATTCAACAACAGAGGTCATCTGCTTCTGTCCATTGGTTGGGTGCAAATATCTGCATCTGACTCTTTCAGCTGCTTGATGTATCTTCCAGAGTGGTGTCATGCTAGGTTCCTTTTTGTGAGTGCTCCATAGCCTCAGTAATAGTGTCAGGCTTTGGGACCTCCGCTTGAGCTGGATCCCACTTTGGGCCTGTCACTGAACCTTCTCCTCAGACTCCTCTCCATTTCCATCCCTGTAATTCTTTCAGACAGGAACAATTGTGGGTCAGGGTTCATGACTGTGGAATGCTCCCCTCCCTCATTTGATGCCCTGTCTTCCTGCTGGAGATGGGCTCTTTAAGTTCTTTCTCACTACTGTCAGGTATTTCATTCAAAGCCCCTCCCTTTGAGTCCTGAGAGTCTCTAACCTCCCAGGTCCCTGGTGCTTTCTGAAGGTTTCCCCAACCTCCTATCTCCAAAGGTTGCCCGTTTCTGCTGGCCCTCGGGGCTTCAGGCCTTTCCCCTCACCCAATACCAGATCAGGTTCCTCTCTCCCAGCCACTACCCCCCCAGCCCCTGTCCACTTGTCCCTCCCTCCCTCCCCACTTGTGATTGCTTTCTTCTCCCTCCCAAGTGGGACTGAGGCATCCTCACTTGGGCCCTTCAGCTTGTTGACCTTTTTGAGTTCTGTGTACTGTGTCTTGGGTAGTCTGTATTTTTTTTATTGGCTAACATCCACTTGTTAGTGAGTACATACCATGCATGCCCTTTTGGGTTTCTTATCCAGCCCATCTGGCTCTCTTCCAAAGGATACTTAATAAAGTGTAAATGTGTGAAAGCTTTGCTATTGGGTAACATAAAATCCTCTTCAATTTATAAGACATTAAAAATATGGTGTTTTTACCAAAAAAAAAGCAAAAACAAGATAGCCAAAACAATCTTGAACAATGAAAAAAAGGCTGAAGGAATCCCCACCCCTAATATCAAGCTATATAACAGAGCTTTATTAATAAAAAAACCACATGGAATTGGCATAAAAACAGACAGGTTGATTAATGAAATCAAGTTAAAGATCCAGACATAAATTCACAGACTTATGAGAACACCTGTTTTTTTTTTTTTTATAAGGAAGCCAAAAATACACAATGAAAAAAAAAGCATCTTCACCAAACAGTGCTGGTCAAATTGGATGTCTACATGTAGAAGAACACAACTAGGCCCATACTTATCAACCCACCTGAAACTCAAGTCCAACTGGATCAAAGACCCAAACAAAAAAATTAGTTACACTGAAGTCTGACAGAAGAGAAAGTGGGGATAACCTTGGCTGCATTGGCACTGGAGACAATTTTCTAAGGCACTAAGATATACAATTAATAAATGGGACCTAATGATACTAATAAGCTTCTGTCGGGCAAAGGACACAGTCAGTTGGATAAAGTGGCAGTCTACAGAATGGGGAAAGATTTTTACCAACTCCACATGTGACAGAGGACTAACATCCAAAATGTCAAAATGTATAAAGAACTCAAGAATATACATGTGTGTATGTTTGTGTGTGTGTGTTTGTGTATACAAGTACTTCAATAAAAAATGTGGTATTGATATAAACAGAGAATTCTCAATAGAGGAATCTTAAGTGGATGAGAAACATTTAAAGAAATGTTTAACATCCTTAGCCAGCAGGGAAATGCAAATCAAAACTACCTTTAAGATTTCATCTTACACTTGTCATAGTGAATAAGATCAATAACACAAGTAACAACCAGCTCATACTGGCAATGATGTGGAGAAAGGGTAACACTCCTCTATTACTTGTGTGAGTATAAACACATAAAGTCACTATAGAAATCACTGTCAGTTCCTCAGAAAACAGGGAATCAATCTACCAGCTACACCATTCTTGGGCATATACCAAATGGTTTCATCTTACCAAAGGAACACTTGCTCAATCATGTTCATAATAGCCACAAACTGGAAACAACCTAGACATCCCTCAAGCAAAAAATGGATAAAGAAAATGTGGTATATTTATATAATGGAGTATTTACTCAACTGTTAAAAAAAGACATCACAAAAACTTTAGGTAAATGGATAGAACTAGAAACAGTCATCCTGACTGATGTAACCCAGACCCTAAAAGACAATATAGTATGTATTAACTTATAAGTGAATATTAGCTGTTAAGTAAATGATAATCACGCTATAACCCATAGACTTAGAGGGGTTAGGTAATGAAGGGGACTCTACAGCTGTGAAGACCCCTATGTTCTAGTCTCTTCGGTATAGGAAGATACTTTGCAGGCTACTGAAAGTGAAATGTAGACATAGACTCAGCTACAAAATCTTTGACCTACATACAATCTGTTCTGCCTGAAAAATATGCTAGAGCAATCATGGCCCCAAACTTGCAGGAGTAGCCAACCAATGTCTGGTTTGACTTAAGACCCACTTCATGAAAAAAAAATATCTGAGACTGCTTGGGTAACTAAGAACCAGAGACTAGAAGACCAAAATCCTAGGGTAAAACCAAACAATCAAAAATAACACACTTCTTGCCATGTACCATACAGTTTAACATACACACAAAAAATATCTGGACTCTTCAAGTTACCACTTTGATTCCATGCTGATCATTGTTATCTTCGTGGATACTTTCTGTTACATGTTGTATTTACATTGAATGCTTTAAAAAAAATATTATGTCCTCAAACAAGAGCACGTAATAATTATGACATGGAATAATAATTATGAAGTTTGGAGGACTAAAGGAAAATCTTTTTCTAGAGAATAAGAAAACGTTCCTTATTGTTGCTCAAAGTTGGGCCATTAATAAGATCCTTCTTCTGCCATGCAGCACTAATGACCTCTTCCATTCCCAAGAAATTCACTCTAAAAATGAAACAGAGAAAACCGACATGATTGAAGGAGCCACATAAGACAGCCTGCCTATCACTTATCTCTGTTAATACTTGTCTATCACCTCTCCTTCTGGGGGGGGGTGAATAAGAGAATGGAAAGAAAGAAAAGGGAAAAGAAGAGAGAAAGAACGAGAAATCTTAAGGTCAGTTGCTATTTTTTAAAAGATAGAATAAAAGACAAAATATTTCAATAATTTTGCTAACACAAACTAAGTTTCTTGTTTTATTTTCAAAGTCTAAAACACTAGTCAGAAATGAGTTATTGTCATGCCCAAATTATTTCACTGAATAAACTGAGTTTTTTAAAAAAGATTTTCTGACTTAAAATGAAGTTTAGAATTCCATTTTTCATGAATGTGGTAAATATTTATTGTAAAAGCGTTTGTTTTCTCTCTGTTGTGGTCAACTTTCCCATGGGAAATCAAGGAAAAGAAAAAAATACAGCTCTATTTTCGATGTTTCAATCTAGAAAAGCCACGGGGTTGAGTCTAGGGGAAAAAAGTAATCACAACATTAAGCAAAATGGGGCAAGAAATGGCAAAGAACAGTCAGTGGAATCAAAGAGAATCAGCTACTGCCACTCAAGGCTTAACAGGAGAGGGCTTTGGGGGGCAGCAAGGGGGTGATACCAGTGCTGCAGATGGGTTGAGAGGCAAAACTCAGAACATAATAGCCCTCTGCAGTTGCCAAACACGAGTGAGTACTGACTTGAAATACCTAATTCATAAACTCATTAGTCAGAGTAGGGAGGACATTCCAGCCCACTGCCTCACACAACAAGCTGAGGAGAAATGCAGGACACTTTTCCAAACGTTTGACATGAAAAGATCTAAACACAGATGCTTAGGACATGGATCTGAGTGAAAGTATCCTAGGGTACAGGAGAACTAAAAACGTTAGGCAAAAGGAAGAAGCAGAAGAAGAAACTGAAGGTGTAAATATAACTAGAAAATCAACTGGATTTGTGAACCTGAAGAAATGCAGAAAGACTCCTCATTATCAGAAATTGGAGCGACTACAGAGGGAGGGAGTACAGGGGAAAAAGAGGAAGGCTTGAATCCGAAGAGATTGGAGGTAGAAAAAAAATGACATGAGAGGATCTTTTAAAGAGGTTTCTAAGCAGCGTTGGAGTTGCGGAATGTCTAGCATTGAGTTCTCATGGAGAAACGTACCCCTGCTGGATACTAGTGAAAGCTTGACAGAGTCAAGGAATAATGAGCATGAATTTATAACATTCTAGCACTCAGTTCCCTGGGATGGAGAATCCAAACGAAAGGCAAGTGGTTTCACCAGGGAGTCTCTGTGGTCACGGCTGCACTGCCTAGCACAGAAAGCTGTCATTTGGGATGAGATATCAATAAAGGTGCCATGGGACCAGTGAGTTAACAGAACGTGGAAGTGTTCAAGAGAAAGGAAGAATGAGAATAAAGTTAGTTAATATAAAGTAGCTTCTGATTGGAAGACAAAAATCTTTCAATAAATTATTCCTGGTGTTCCAACCCTGTCTAGATAAAAACAGCAAAAGCAGAATGCTATTGTGCTCATACTCTAAGGACACTCTGTTTCTAATTCAGTTTACCTCGAAAATTCAAAACAACGAAGAGCCGAGTGTCTTCTATGCGGCATCCAATAATAAGTGTCATTAAATTCACTGTGGGATTTCTAGACAATTGTGTCCGTTTCAGGAAGGAAAGCACCCAACCTCAGAAAGTTTAAGGATCTTGTCCAAGCTTATAGTGAATAATCAGAAGTCACACCTGCTTCTCTTTCACACCAAAATGCATATCCTTGCAAACACACACTTGCTGGCTCCTTGGGCTGGCTCCGTGTGTCCATCTATATCAGATTGCTCTCCAAATTTGCACTTTGAGTTTACATAGATAGAGACATGATACCTACTGAGATATAGGGAAATGGAAACACTCAGCGTGCCTAATATTGTTTTTCTAACTTAACCTGATATATAAGAACAGATGTCTAAGATTAATGCTATAGTAAGAAATTCTCCCTCAGAGTATATAAAATACATGAATTATACAAATTTTAGAATGAACACTGGGTATGCATGCTATCCACACAGTGAAAACAGAGGTTCTTCAAAAATAAAATTAAAATTACACAACGCAATAAAAAGCATACCAATTTGATACCTTTGGGTAAAACACCAGCCAGCTTTCAATTTGCCGTGTTTCTTTTCACTAAGTAATGGAGTCTGATTATTAAGAAGTGGTTCTTTTCATTTTCTGTGATACTTTGAGTATAATGCTTTGTACTTGGATAAGAACATAATGTGTAGTCAGAATATTCACACAGGATCGCTGGGTAGAAAGCCAGAACAAAAGCATAAGTAAGAAAAAGTTATAACATTCAGCTCTGTAATGGGTGATCATGGACAGTGACATCTCAGGAAAATTCCACAAAGCTGCTTCTAAACACAGTGTTAGATGTAAAATTAACCAGACTCAGGAAGCAAAATGTAGAAAGCTGAGGGGGAGGGCGACACTGTAGGAGGACCAGCAGTCTCAATTAACCTGAACCCCTTAGATCTCTCAGACATTGGATCATCAACCAGGCAGCACACACCAGCTTATATGAGGCCCCCAGTGCATAAACAACAGAGTACTGTTGGGTCTGGGTTCAATCAGAGAAGATGCACCTAACCCTCAAGAGACTGGAGGCCCCAGGAAGTTTAGAGGTCTGGTGGGGTGGGGACATCCTTATGGAGATGGGACAGGGAGGAGGTATGAGATTGGAATAGTCAGAAGATGGATAGACCAGGAGGGGAATAAAATCTGGAATGTTAAAAAAAAGGTTAAATAAAAAGAAGGAATATATATATACATAGATACATATACACACATACACACACACACACACATACACCTACATAAATATATATATATATATATATATATATATATATATATATATATATATATATATATATAATTCCTACATGGACATTTTACTCACTATCATAATAATATTTGCTTTATTCATATTTCTAATACAGAAAAAAACATAATTATAATGCCTTGTCCATATTTATGGTCAAAGACAAAACAGAATGTGGGATTTATAGTTGATGAATGCAAGAAAACAAATGGGTTGGGAAAAAGGAAGGGAGGAATAAAACCTATGGCCAACCTCTTAATTCAGCTGTCAGGGGATTTTTATTTTCTACTTAAATTGCAATGAAAGACTATTGCTCTTTTGAGTTACTTGTATAGTAAAACTCTCATAATGAATTACTGTTAATATCTTAATGTTTTGTTTTTTTCTTTATTGATATATTTTTATTTACATTTCAAATGATTTCCCCTTTTCTGGGTCCCCACTTCCTGCAAGTCCCATAAGCCCTCTTCCCTCCCCCTGTTCCTCCATCTGCCCCTTCCCACTTCCCTGTTCTGGAATGCCCCTACACTCTTGCACTAAGTCTTTCCAGAACCAGGGGCCACTCCTCCATTCTTTTAGGACCTCATTTAATATGTGGATTATGTCTTGAGTATTCAAAGTTTCTAGGCTAATATCCACTTATCAGTGAATGCATAATGATTGATCTTTTGAGACTGTGTTACCTCCAGCTTCATCCATTTGTCTAAGAATTTCATGAATACATTGTTTATAATTGCTGAATAGTACTCCATTGTGTAAATATTCCACATTTTTTGTATCCATTCCTCCATTGAGAGACACCTGCGTTCTTTCCAGCTTCTGGCTACTACAAATAGGGCTGCTATGAACATAGTGGAGCTTGTGTCCTTATTGCATGCTGGAGAATCCTCTGGGTATATGCCCAGGAGTGGTATAGCAGGGTCCTCAGGAAATGTCATGCCCAGTTTTCTGAGGAACCGCCAGACTGATTTCCAAAGTGGTTGCACCATCTTACAATCCCACCAGCAGTGGAGGAGTGTTCCTCTTTCTCCACATCCTTGCCAACACCTGCTGTCTCCTGAGTTTTTGACCTTAGCCATTCTGACTGGTGTGAGGTGAAATCTCAGGGTTGTTTTGATTTGCATTTCCCTAATGATTAATGATGTTGAACATTTCTTAAGGTGTTTCTCAGCCCTCTGAAGTTCTTCATGTGAAAATTCTTTGTTTAGCTCCGTACCCCACTTTTTAATGGGGTTATTTGGTTCTCTGGGTTCTACTTTCTTGAGTTCTTTGTATATATTAGATATTAGCCCTCTGTCAGATTTAGGGTTGGTGAAGATCCTTTCCCAATCTGTTGGTTGATGTTTTGTCCTTTTGACAGTGTCCTTTGCCTTACAGAAACTTTGTAGTTTAATGAGGTCCCATTTGTCAATTCTTGATCTTAGAGCATAAGCTATTGGTGTTCTATTCAGGAACTTTTCCCCTGTGCCCATGTCCTCAAGGGTCTTCACCAGTTTCTTTTTTATTAGTTTCAGTATGTCAGGTTTTATGTGGAGGTCCTTGATCCATTTGGAGTTGAGCTTAGTACAAGGAGATAAGAATGGATCGATTCGCATTCTTCTGCATGCTGACCTCCAATTGAACCAGCACCATTTGTTGAAAAGACTATCTTTTTTTCCACTGGATGCTTTCAGCTCCTTTGTCTAAGATCAAGTGACCATAGGTGTGTTGGTTCATTTCTGGGTCTTCAATCCTATTCCATTGATCTGCTTGCCTGACATTGTACCAATACCATGCAGTTTTTATCACTATTGCTCTGTAGTAAAGTTTGAGGTCTGGGATACTGAATCCCCCTGAAGTTCTTTTACTGTTGAGAATAGTTTTAGCTATCCTGGGTTTTTTGTTATTCCAGATGAATTTGAGAATTGCTCTTTCCAGCTCTATGAAGAACTGGATTGGGATTTTTATGGGTATAGCATTGAATCTATAGATTGCCTTCGGCAAGATGGCCATTTTAACTATATTAATCCTGCCAATCCACGAGCATGGGAGATTTTTCCATTTTCTGGGATCTTCTTCCATTTCCTTCTTCAGAGATCTGACGTTCTTGTCATATAGGTCTTTCACTTGTTTGGTATCTTATTGTTTTGTAAAAGATGGCATTTCTGTTTCTATTATTTGTGAATCTGTATCCATCAATAGTTGTAAAATGAAGAGATGTGACATAATGCTATTCTCCCAACTGTGACTGGACAGTATTCCCATACAATGTCCCCAGAAAACATTTGGGATAACTTTTCAAGTTATTAACTTGAAATAAAACAAGACACTACACCATGTGGTAGGTAATATTTAACTAAAATTTTGCTTGACACCTAACATGAAACATTAGAAACTGAAAATGAAATATTGTTTTCTTTTTTCTGGCTATAAGTAGGCTAAATATTATGACTTGTCATTGATGACATTTAAACAGTGTTTAGATAAATTATTTACATCTTTAAAACCTCTAAATGACTGAGCTAACTCTCAATCGTCCTCAAAGCCAGCATTCCACTGCGAAGTATAAGAGCTTAATTTGTTCAGATCTCCTGCCCTACGGCCTGCCAAACCATGGGGTGAAGACAAGACTTGCCTAAACCGGCAGAAGGAAAGAGCATTCTATAAACTGCACAAGAAGCTGAGAGCTTTTGTTCTAGTAGGCTATGGATGAGGGGGACAATTATATGTATAGGTCTCTGAGCCCTTTTTACTTACCTGGGATTAGGATTTTAAAATCTACAAGTAATTAGAGGACAGCTACATTTTGACTAGGGTTTTGGCAAGTGTCTGTATACAGAGAAGTCAATACTCCTTGATATATTTGGGAAACACAGGTCTGCTGATTTGTGTGAAAACTTAGCAAAGAACTTAATAACATTTTCTTTATTTTCTATTTCTTAATTTTATTTCATGTTAGTTTCTTTTCATAACAAAAGTCTCAAATTAGTCATAAAGTGTGCAAGCAAATCTAACTCCCCGAATATTGGAAGAGTGAGCACAACGTGAGTAACAGCTCTGACTTATTCTTTCTTTCATGCCTGCTTGGTTAGTCACTCATGATTAAACCTTAATCAACTTGGAACAACATTACTGTAAAGACCGTAGATAAATAGACCAAATTAAACACATCATCACATCAAACAGCATCAATTGCTGCATGATTTTATCACAAAGGCAAAGTACAACTCACCTCGTCCTTTCTCCTAAGCAAATGACTTGAATATCCTGAGGTAACCACCCATATCTCAAATTTATCAGCCTAGTCATCCATTCTTTCTGTCAAGTTTTATTCTTTGATAAAAATCCCATTTGTGTTTCTCTTCAAAATGACTGGGAACAAATCCTGGAATATTTTATCTTTGTGATTCCACTAAAAATGTTGAACTCAGTTTTAATGCTTTTATTCATTTAGGTAAGTATTATAAAGAAAACAATGTGGTTCTTGATTCTTGGCTCCTACAGTATCGTTCTGTGTGTGTGTGTGTGTGCGTGCGTGTGTGTGTGTGTGTGTGTGTGTGTGTGTGTGTGTGTGTGTGTGTATGTGTGTGTGTGTGTGTGTGTGTGAGAGAGAGAGAGGGGGGGATTGGTTTTTTCCTTTCACTGTGGATTCTTAGGCACAAACTCAGGTTATGAGCTTGTATAGTAAATGCTTTATGAATTGAACAATCTCATTAAATTGACTATATTTGAAATGTGCTTCAATTTTCAAAAGCAATTTTTGTGTATTTTCCTAATTACCTCAAGAGTTTCTTGGGTGCCTGACTTTGCATGCAATATAATATTTATAATGCACTCTTGCAGGTCTAGCAAAGAAGTGGGTTTTTCTAAATGGGAGTGATTTCCCTATGAATTCTCATCTAATGGTTATGGTTTCCATGACTTCTCTGAAACAGGCCAGCAATGAAATATGAGTGGCAGGTAGCAGTGTTGTGACTATGGAAGCTAAGAAGACATTACAAAAGAGTGCATCGATTATGGAATCCGTTTTCAGATTGTCAGTGGTGTAGAAGAGTTCTAAGTATCTACATGCTGTTCTAGATTTAATCTTTTCTTTTCTTTTTTTTTTGGCTCTAATTGTTCTGAAGTGGGCATAAAATGCTGATGGGTAGAAAAAGGAAGACCAACGACTTTTGAATATAATTAGGACTTGATAGAACAGGATAAAATGCATATGTTGTAATGTGCTAAAGTAGAAGCCAAAAACTATCTCTGCTCTGTAGTAGGGCTGAGATGCTTTAATCGTGTTAAATAAAACATTGTAAGCAGTTTCACACATTTATAAATTTTTAGAGATCAATTGTTGCTAAATACTTGGGAAAATTTTGTCTTTCTGCTTTTTAAAATTTTCTGCCAAAAATTATAAAAAATAGAAGAGATAATTAAACTTCATGTCTTTCAACAATAAACTTTTGATAGTATTAAAATGTTTCTGAATAAATCATAAATAACTTACATTTACTCATGATAAATCCATCCTACACATTACTAGAGTGAAGCTTTAGGTTTTGAATTATCTCTCTTTAAGGACAGCTTTGACCTGAACTCAACTACTAAGCCAAACTTAATATCAATATGGTTATATGTGACTTTAAAAACTGCAGTAATTTTACATATGCATGTACCTTTGAAGCTCATGCTTTCATTTAAATTATTTCTAATTTGTTTGCCTTAAGCATTTCTAGTTTTTATAAGAAATCACTACTTCCTTTATCTGGTAAATACAGAAGTTCCTCTCTCACAGCATGGGAAGCTGGAGAAGAATCTTGTCATTAGTGTGGCGTTTGCTAAACTTTGCTGGACTCACTGTACATGTTAGTGAAATAAAACAGAAAGACAACCAGACGTTCAGGCTCATCGCTTGACTACCTGACAGTCGGTCCCAGGGATCCAGGCAGCTCTGCAGAGAGCACTGTGCTCAGAAGACACCTACTGGATTTATTCCTGGGAAAATGATACCAGGTCAAAGTCTCTGCTTGGATAATTCTCCATCTGGAAAACGGAATGCAGTCTGCCAAGAAAATAGTCTTCAAACTTTTTGTTTGTGTATACTCCACGGGAATTACAAGTTTTCTGTAACTACTTGAAGAGCCTAATATTTTAATTGGGATATAAATATTGTAAGTTCTGTTCTTTCTAAGTTATTTCATTGATTTTCAAATTGTTTTACATTTTCTGGTAATGCTGCATATGTATATTTTTATGTTCAATATGATGGCTTGAAGTACACAGCCTCTGTGGAATGGCTAACTATAACTAACAATGTTGTTAGTTATAGTAACACTACCTATGTTGTTTTCATATTAAAATATAGATTATTTTCATTTTAATCTTCTTGAATAAAATTATTCCACAAGTCTAAATTCCTGCTATAAAATTTAGATAACAAAGTGATTTGATTTCCCATCAATAACCCTAAAAACCAGAAAGTGAGAAATGAAAATTTCCATAGAAATTAGAATGTTATATTCCTCTTAATTTTTTAGCTCATTTTCCATTCTCATTAGTTTTTATATTAGTTTGATATAAATTTATTTGCATAATATTATTTTAATTTTGATGACATTAGTCTGTGACCTATTTATACTTTTCTGCAGCAAGAATATAAATAAATTTAGTTTTAAAATTTTTCAGTAGCTTCTCAATGTTAAAAATATTTATCATGAAGTACTTTATAAGCTTTAGTAGTAAATTGTTTAGCAAATGCATCATGTGACTGGATCATGTTCAATATAATAAATATGAAACATTGATAAATAAATAAAAACTAATGCTGAAAATATCTCAAGAAGATGACAGATCTGGGCCTTTTCTCTGTATAGGTTTGTGTATGAACATTATTTATTGCTAGAATAAGATAAAGTTTAGAATTAATTCTATTCTTTTATTCTTTTTAAATTTTTAATCATTTCCCTTTTATTAAAAATAGATATTTTCATATAATACATCCTGATTCCAGTTTCCCTTTTCTCTATTCCTCCTAGTTCCTTCCCACCTCCCCTCCTATTTGTCTCTCTCTTTGTCTCACATTAGAAAAGAACAGGCTACTATGAGATAATATTAAAATAAAACAAAATAAAATATAAGATAAAATAGTAAGTATCACATCACAGTTGGACAGGACAAGCCAAAAGACAGAAAAGAGCCCAAGAGAAGGCACAAGAATGCATCATCCATTGGTTTGTACACTCAGGAAGCCCATGAAAACACTCAACTGGAAGCCACAATATATATTCAGAGGACCTGGCACAGACCTGTGCATATGAGCTTTTTCCATGTTGATTTAGAGAGCCTGTTACTTGATGTCCTCCACCCCCTCTGGCTCTTACTCCTCTTCCACGGGTTTCCTGAGCTTCAAGGGGAGGAATTTGATGGAGGTAATTCATTGAGAGCTGAATGGTCCACGGTCTCTCGCGTTCTGTGTAATGTCTGGCTCTGGGTCTGTATTTTCTCCCATATGCTGTGAGAGGTAGCTTCTCTGATGACGGCTGAGCAAGGCACTGATCTATGAGGATATCAATTAATACTATACACTTTAAGTGAGGTAAATGCTAAAATATCCCTTGGCAGATTAAAAAAAAGAGGTGTTTTTATTAAAACTGTTTTTATTACAGTTATGACACAACTCTTAGAACTTTGCACAGTTTTTATGTTCCAAATTACATGTTCATCTACCATGCAAAAATTGTTTTTGAAAGTCTACCAGCTGAAAACTGTTCAGTATACATTCATTTTGTGTGGGAAGCAAAGAATTGACCCCAGACTTGAAATTCTTTCACTTTCCACACCTACAGCAGTAACTGTACAATAGTATCACTCACCTATACATTCAATATCACTTCTGGTGTCCCACTCTGGGGAAAGGCATCCTAACCAAATTCCAAGGGTGCAGTAAAAAGTACTTTCTTTTCATGGCAGCAAAATACCATTCTTAAAAGGAAATCATTTTCCACAAATTTAAGGGGAAATTTGTGTTTCTACAACATTCTTGACACTGTACATGACTTTGGGAAGTCTTTGTGAACCCTTGTATGAATACTTCAACTAAGGACCATTGTCTTGGAGCAACTGTGTCCCACAGACATTTAAGAATAATAAAAGAACACCTAAATAGGAAGATGGGACATTTTGGTTGCCTTACCATTGATGTTTTTTTCTATAAGATTTTATTAAGTGCAGATTTTTTTATTATTTTACCAAATAGATGCCCAACCTAAATCAGTTTAGTTTGTGAGGGACTTAGATTTAAGGGTCTAAAAGCATGGTTTCAGCTATCACCTCTATCTGCCTATAGAAAACTTGGTACACTTTGCTGCAAGTTTAAAGACTAATCTATAACAGCATTTCCTGAAGTTAAATTACATGATTTGAGTAGGTACATCTAAACAATTAGTTTATTATCAGGAAAAAAAATCAATACCCTGAATCCACAACCTTGAATACACCTTTTAGAATATATCTAAATTGAGTAATCTGGGTTTTATTTAAAAGAAAATTTATTTAAAAATCAATAACTAAATATGTATTATAAAAGTTTACAAAGATGAGAAATACTAAAAGTGTCAGTAGTGTCCAGTATTATATGATTTTTGACAACCATTTAGAAGGAAAATTTGAAATGAGGAGGATGAGAATAAAGGAACTGAAGAAGGACTTGTATTTCTGCAGTGTCAAGCAGGCCATAGTCGTGGATGGGGAATATTAACCAGCACAAGAAACTCCAAAAGGCAAGTTCAGGCATATTACCCACCTAGGCACTCATGGATAGATGTTTTCAAGACAGAAACCAATTATGCAAGTCAGACTTCCTTAACCTTCTCGCATGAGCTAAAAACCTTCTCTCTGTCCACACTGCCATGGGTGTGGAAATCTGATGTAATTACCCAGGTAGAGCTGGCAAATAACACTGACCGCAAAATGTGGAAGACTGAGCCATAGTGCTTGTCAGCTATCTTCCTGTCAGACTGTCCAGGTAGCCTGTTAACCCTTTCCATTCCTTACCTACGCTGACATCGACAATCCCAGCACTGGACTTTTAGTTAAGCCAGTTTACCTCTAAATAAACGGCGTTTTCCATATTAATAAAAAAATTAACCTTTAAAAACTGATTCATTAGTCAGAGTTTTAAAAGATAGATTGAATTAGTAAGTACTAGCATGGGCAATTATCTAAGCTTTGTAATCTTCAGAAAAATGTATGAATGTGTCCAATTATAATAATAAGATATTTTAGCTTCATTTCTTTTTTGTTGTATCCAATTACCATGAATTTTTTAGTAAAATATTAGGAATAATATGAAATTCTCTGTCTCTTTCTCTCTCACTCTTTTACACACACACACACACACACACACACACACACAACCACAATCACCAATTTTAAAAAGTAGAAAGTAAAATATAATATGAGTCCTTGCTGTGATGCAAGCAATGTTTTGTCTTCTCTTCTAATTCTTAAAATCACTGTGTTTGGAATTGTCTTAAATGTTTGTTGGCTTGCAAAGATGTTTTTTTCTAAAAAGTCAAAGAAACCTCTCTGCTATGTCCAAAGCACTCTTTTTGCCATGTTCGCTAATACATGAGAGAATGACAGACACCTGAAGAAAAATCTTTTGATTTCTCCGAATATTTGCTCTTTGGAATATTTGGAATATTTCCAAAAAGAAAACAAATAACTAGCAGCTGCCACGCTGCTTCTGAGGAGGAGTCTGAGTGTGGAGCACTGTGGTGGACGTTGCTTTATTACAGACATCTCTGTGAGGCTCCGCTTGGGATGCCCCAATGATAGACTTGGTGTGGAAGCTGAGCTGATCTCCTGACGAAGGACTTTCTTCCATTCCGTATCACCCTCCCACTTCTTCTCTTCCATTTCTTTCTTTTCCCTGATGCACCAGTCCTCAAGCATGCTCTTTCGAAACGGTCTTTGATGGTGGATGGCAGGTCAAAACACTCAGGAAGCTAAGATCAAGAAGAAATGGCTGGAAATTTTCCAGATAACTGTGACTAATCATGAGGTAATCTGGATAATACATAAACTCATTCACACCACCTCTTCTCCAAATTCCCCAGCAGCATTATTAATCAGCATGCCAAGCCAGGAAGAAAAAAAAGAAAAGAAATATCAGGCTGTCTGGAAGGAAAGACCAAGCAAGAGGCATACTGCTCTCTAACATGAGCAGACCATGCAACTGTCGATGCAATCCTAGAGGGATGTGATTTTAGCATTTATCAGCACTGAGAACATTTCAAAATTTACTAAGCCACCAGTGATAGTTCTATATTCTAAATAGCCAAGCAAAGTGCACATTTAAATGCAAAGTATTTAAGGAGTATATAGCCAAGCATACGTGTGTAGTCATTCTGACCGTTACTAGAAGGAACTGTGTGTCATGAGCTCTGTGAATGCTGCTCTGCAAAACCCTGTATACAAACAGTCAAGCACTGTACCAGAAGATGAGAGCAACAAAGACCATCATCAAAGGTAAAGGAGAGGAAGATGCTGTGGCCAAGGGGAAGTTAGATGATGGCAAGCACACTGAGGAAAGGTCTTTTCATATCACCTCACCTGCTCTGCACTGTCTCTGAGCTGCAGAGTGTGGCATGCCTTATTCTCTTTTCTTTCCAAAATAGGAAATAATCTGCATTGAAAACATTATTTACATTGTCTTCCTTAGAACTTATATAAAGAAATGATCACTATTAACTCTATCTTAATGACCAAATAGAAGATTAGAGAAGCCAAGTTTGAACAGTCCTATGGTTAGTTAGTGATTCTGGAACAGTTGATCTGATTCCAGGTTCCTTTAGCACCAAGATACACTTATTTGATTAAAACATGAATTGCCCCAGGTTTGTAGTAAGTCAGAGGCCTTCTATTTTCCACTTCTACACTTCATCTATTATTGAGTCTTGTGGTGGACTGTTATTAAAATAAATATGGATTCTTCATTTCTAAGAAACATGAAATTATTTCTTTAAGTGGTTTCCATGGAGGAAAAAAAAAAGCATATTCCTCGGGTGTAAATACTTTCTGAGCACCCACTACTGGCCCCATTCTGTGTGAGTGCTTGCTGAGCTCATTAAAATCTAGTGGCTTGTGGAATTCCCAATAGCAACTTGTCTCTCCAAAACCAATGAAAGCAGACACTCACACCCTTTTAGGTTAACTCATAACCTGTTTGTGTTTACTTTTAAGAAGAGTACATACACAAATTATTCCATTTCCTTCTGTGCTGGTCAAGGAGAAATGGTACAAACCCAACTTCCTGGTGTTAAATTACATAGCTTGAACCAGAGGTCAAGTGGAGCAGTGGTCACCTTCAGGTTCTAACCTGCAAAACAACCCACCTCAGGAAGCCTCGTCATTCAGGGAGGTGAGCGTGCCAGACACCACAAACCCAGACTTGCTGGTGGAGGCCCCTCAAGCCAAACAGCAGCTTAGCCAATAAAGGGTGGTGGGAGGTAGGAAGTAAGCTCAGGTCTGGCAAGGGGGCAGAGTGAGTCACTTCTTTGATGTGGAGCAGTTATTCCAAGCACAGCAAAGGTGAGCAAGCATTTCCTTCCCTTGGCTACAGTGACTACTGGGACAACAGCCCCTTGGTGTGGGAAATTGAGTCACAGGCTAGGAAGGCTTTAGGGTTGAGGGAGAAGAAATTGCTTGTTTATAGTCTCACATCAATTTTACTAAGATGTATTTTGTCAACCTGGTAAAATTGAAGTCTGCCTTGTGAATGTAAACCAGTTTTCTATTTATTTCCAAAACATTTCTCATGGTTCTCCATTCCTAGTAGGGATGCTCATTGGGAGGTCTATATATTCAACCAGCTCCTTTAGCACAATGGTCATTTAAAGAAGTATATTAATTTTGTAATTCCAACACTAAGAAGGTAGAGATTAGGAAGATCAAAAGTTCAAGGTTGTCCTCTGATAAATGGCAAGTTCAAGGCCAGCCTGGGATATATAAGACCCTGTCACAGAAAAGGGGTGTAGAAGGGAGAAAAGAACATGAAATATTAACAATATCATCCAAAGTATTGAATCCCATGCGTCAGAATAATGATGTAGTAAGACTTTCAGAGAAAGCATCTATGTGAATTAACTTCTTTCCTTCCCCAAAATAATCAGTCTTTATTTCTTTCATTACTTTCATATATATCATTCCTCAGCAGCAAGAGAGACATGCCTAAGTTTAAACACATTTTGCCTGAAGCAGAACAGAGTGAGAAGGTCTATTCTGAGTAGAGTAAATTTGAAGGCTTTGTCATTACTGGTTAAGCATTTCATCAAATTGCAGGCAATAAAACATCCTGGTATACATAAGTCAGCCATGGTTTGGTATGTTTAGTTTTGCCTGACTAGGACAAAAATAATCTGCGATTTTATGGATGATTATATTCATATTTATTTTTCTCATCAGTGTCACAAACTATCTAGCAAAATGATTTGAGGAAGGAAAGATTTCTTTTTGGCTCCAGCTAGGGAAGGCCTGGTGTGGAACAGAGGAGGTACAGTGTCAGGTCATTCTTCTGCCTGTGGTGGCCGGAGTTTGCAGGGAAGCAGCATGTTAGAGCCCAAAACAGAGGTGAGTAGAGTTTCCAAAGACAGATCCCACTTCTGCTCACTGGACCACAATTCTAAAGGTTCCACAACTTTCTAAAACTGTGTTGTCTGCAGCAGTCACTGAACTATATGAACCTGACTGTAAAAAAGATATCATTGGGTTACTTGACTTTATTAGGAAAAGTCTAGATGTTCACTGTGGGAACTGAACCACCACTCCTTCCTTCTGTAATGTAGTGTGATAATATTTTCAGTGTAAATAACTCACAAATTGAAAGCTCAAATCACAGAACAAAGATGACTTATAGACTCATCATTTTATTATTAATTATTAAAAATAATATTAAGTATGTCAGAGATTAATCTAGTCACTAGGAATATAGCAAAGGACAAATAAACAGAAAAAAATAAAATGAAATTTGTGTATGATAATAATGATGAGTGCTTTTGATAAAAACCAATCAAGCAAAGGATAATAAAATGTGATTTCAAATAGGGTGGCCTAGGAAGTCTCACTAACAAGGAGACATCTAAGAGAAGGTCCGGAAGGGGATCCCTCTAGTTACCTAGGCAAAGGCCCTTCAAGGGCAGAAGGATGGTGCCTCAAAGGACAGTAGACTTGAAGCATGTGGTTCACATCTTCAGGCAGTGGGACCAGTATGGTGACAGAAGAAACAGAAACAGAATGGAAAACTACAGGAAGAAGCTCAGAGCCTGAATGTAATGTGCAAAGATTTGAGTGACATCTACAATTTCTGTAATGCCTTTCCTAGAAATGTTTTATTTCCAATATCCCCAGAAAACAAGATCTGACAGTACTAGCTTGTGTATTATCACACTGTGATAGCAAAATTAAGCAGCAGAGTTCATAGAATCCCAGATCCTCCTATTTCCTGACAATTGACCTGCTTCCTTCTTATTTGCTGCCCTATTAAAGAAACTTTAATGGGTGACTATAACATATAGAATTATAGGGTTACTTGGGCCTCTATATAGCAAAATGCAATAAATGATTCTGGACACTGGGGATCTGGTTCAGATTGAGAGACCATATTGCTCTATATGTCTTACCACATGTTTTAATATATGATGAAATTTTCTTTCTCAGTACAGCTACACATCCATGCAGAACATCAAGAACATGGGAACACAGAACAACAAGAACATGGGAACATAGGTACCATGTGGATCAGCATGTTATTCTGTTTAGCTACACTCTGGGCTTTCCAGGCTGCCTTCTAATAGGAGGTGGTGTTTTTTAAACTACTCATCTTATTTGTTTATCTTTCGTTTTGTATTTGAGTGTTATTGGATGAATACTGTTGAAGAATAGAGTTTAGCTGATGCTAATTAACATGTAGGGTAAAGATAAACAAGGAAATAAGGGTAAGAAAGAGGCTGTTGCCCAACAAAAAAAAAAGTCACAAGATAGAAAACTAGCACAGTCACAGTTATGGTAAACTTAATCCACGGTAATTACCAGTAGCCAGAAATTGTTCTGGACTGAGTATGGAATCCACAAGGTTTGAAAATGATCAAGTGACCTACATGAGAACAATTTTCACTTCATGAGGAAATATATCTTACCCACACCTTATGACTCAGAGGTATTAATTTTTATCTTCCTGACTCTGGTAGCCAAATGTTAGGACTGAGTCAGGCAAATATTTCCCAAATGAGTTACAGAATGTACCTTTACAATACTGCCCCTGAAACCAGAAGGCCTGTTCTTGGGCAGTAGAAACTTGCGTCTGAGACATTTGAATATTTACAGGAGTTTTGATTCCTTTAAAAAGAACATGACTGAGAATAATTTTTTTTAGCTAACATGAGACACAATAAGTCATGTTACAGAATGGGACTTAATTGATAGCTTAGAAGTTGAAAACTTCAAAGTAAAGCTAGCCCCAAAACATTTCAAGGTGAAAATATATTTAGTAGTTTCCTTAAAATATCTTGGATGATAACTGATTCAACTTGAAAAGATTGGTTTTGGAATTTCTCTCCTTGTCCAAGAAAATGATTATAAGAGCAAATAGTGGCTCCGAGGGGTTTCATGTTTTGTTTAAGAATTGTGGTTCCGCTGGCTAACTTGGCTAGCAAACAAACATAAATAGCTTCTCTGGTGCAAAACACTGTATGACAGGATTTCGCAGGAATGGATTAAAAGTAGACATAACTCCAGCTGTAACTATAGGAAAAAGAAAGCAAATAACCAAACATAAGCACAGCAAATTGTTGACTCAAAAAAAAATGCAGAGCATAATTTGTTAAAAATTCAATACTGGTTCAAATCCAGAGAAAAGAGACTTGGAGACAGACTGGTACACTGAGAGTTGATTGGCAATATTGTTGAGCGGGACATGCCTAAGAAAATGAAAGTAGGTCTTGGCAAGCTAAAATAGATCCTTCAAGTCCTTAGTGGCAAAGCGAACACCCATTCCCTTGCAGAATTTGGAAGGTGGAATGACCCTTCAAAGTTCTGCTCAGCTGAGGCAAGCAGTCCCTTTGACCAAAAGCAGATCTGAGGTTGGAATTTATCTGTGACTTGTTATCAGCCAGGGCATGAATTCCTTGACTGAGAATGGGAGATTGGTAGACCTCAGTATCCACAGCAGAAAGGACAGCTTCGTCTCCTGGAAACGAGAAGCGCTGGTCCTGGCAATGGTGAAAGATACATGGACATTTCTGGGTCTCTGCACAGTGAGTGGCATAGGATAGTGTAATATACAGTGCATTTAGAAACTGAAAATCTGCTACTACCTTGTAGTTTGTGTATTTATTAAAGGCAGAGCAAACTACCTGACTTGTGAGATCTCCCACAATAAAAAATGCACATTCTTTTGTTTGAAAGGAAGAGAAAAGTGATGCTTAAAGTCTTAAGAGTATTCTACATTTACTATTTAATACTGTTCTGAATAAGGAAAATGTTATGAATTTAGGATTTGTACTAAACAGGGTATAATATGATCTTACCAGGAAACAGAAAGATATGTGTAAGTTTGTGTGTCTGTCTGTGTGTGTGTGTGTGTGTGTGTGTGTGTGTGTGTGTAGGGGACATGCAGGGGTGGCAAACAGATATGTTAACTTCAAACAGTGAAGCTTTTTACTAACTTTCTATATGTAGTCTGTAACATTGTCTTATATGCCTTTAATATACACAAAACTATTTCAAAAATTTAATATTTAAAGCAGACATAAGAACATTGTATGGGCTTGTGTGTTTTATTCTTGCTAGAACAGGGAAAGTGGATTAATGTCCTTATAGAATCATCTTTCCAACACTCTCCCCTTTCAGCTTGTCAATAAATGCAGACAGGATAAAGGAAAGCATCTCTGATTGTGATAGTTTTTCCTTTCCTTGCTTTTTCTATTCTGTGATAGCTTTCCTTTCTATTTCCTTGCCATAATTTTTAGTGTAAATGTCTGGTGTGTTTGAAAACAACACAGGTACAGGTGGGTAAGGTAGTCTTTCCAGGATTGCGTATATGTGTGTGTGTGCGCCTGTGAGTGTGCGAGTGTGTGTTTCTTAGGACACCATTGCCTGCCCACCAACATTAATCTCTGTTTCCTAACTGTGAATGTACTGTGACTAGATGCCTGTTTCTGCTATGATCAGACCTTCACTACCATGTCTGTGTCCTCAAAGTGCAAATCAGAATAAATGCTTCTCTGCCTTAAGTTGCTTTTGTCAAGTACTTTATTATGGAAAAGAGGAAATAATGGAGAAAATAGGTACCAAGAGTGATGTCATTGTTGTGATGACAAACCTGACAATGTGGTTCTTGGGATTTTTACGAAAATATTTCCAAGAGAAGTGTGAAAGAATTTGGAGCACTGGGATAGCTGAGCCATAAACTTCTGTAAGCATAGCTTTAATGGAAGTTGGAGTAGAATGGATCTGAAGGTTGAGAATATTAAGAAAAATGTAGACAGTGGAGGTCTGGTTCGTGGAGTTTCATAGAGAAACAAGGATTCTATTGAGAACTAGGCTAGTATCACTCATGTGATATTCTGGCAAAGGATCTGGCTACATTTTGTTCATGTCCTGACAACTTGAGTGAAGCTAACTTTCAAAGTGATGAACTAATGTATTTGGCAGGGGAAATGTCAAGGCAGGATACCATTCAGTCTGTGGTATGGTTTCTGCTCACTGCTTGTATCCAAGGCTGCAGTGAGAGAATGCAACCGTGGGAGAGAAAAGATGTGAAAAATGTGTCCCTCTGTGCAGAAAGGAGAGCAGCTCTGCCTATCAAAGGCACGGCATGCTGCTGCAGGACTTGGTGTGTTCTCTGCCGGGTTTTAGTTTTGTTTTGATTCACATTTTCCCCTACTATGCCCAATTCCTCTCTTTGAGGACAGGAATGTTGTTTTATTTTGGTAGTGTGTAATTCTGAGGTTACTCGCACTCGGAAAGGTTGTCCGAGTTTCAGAAAACTCTCCACGCTATCTTTGAACAGAGTTTGAACTGTTAGACTATGGAATTTTGGAGGTTGGGCAACATATATGTTGTGTTATGAGACATGAGCTTCTAGGGACAAAGAGTAGAGGATTGTGGCTTAAAAGTAACACAGTTGGATGTCGGGTAGACAAAGGGTCAACTTGTGATGGTGAATACTGATCGCCAATCCAACAAATCCAGAACCATACAGGAGACAAGCCTCTGGACAGATGGGAGGGGGTTTAGAGATTGGGTTGAGGTGGGAAAGCACACCCTAAGTGCAGTCAGCATGACTTCATGGGTTGGAGTCCTGAGCTCCAACCTTCCAATACAAAGAACTCCAGCTGAGCACCAGCCATCATTGATCTTTGTGGCTTGAATGTAGACGCAGTGCAGACAGCTGCCTCATGCCCCTGCTGTATGAATACTTCTCCCACCACAATGGACTTCATCTTCCAAATGTAAGGCATTATCAGCCCATCCTTCCTTAAGTAGCTTTCGTTTTCTGTGTAAAACTGTAAGTAGGAAAGGCTTTCTGCAATTAAGGAATAAAAGTGAACAGTGATAAACCACAGCATTGACTAGCGACCCTGTGGGTAATGGATGCCTATGATTTTGGTAAGTCACCAAATCCACCACCGCATGATTTCCTCCAGCAGTGTGCAGCAGACAGTGAGTGAGTAAGCACAGGAAAACAAAAAACAAAAAACTAGTGGGCTACTGGGTTGATCCAAGCTCACAGAACACTTGGTCAGAGACACCGATAATACTAGCAGAAGTTCCAAAATGATTGGTCATATGTGAGTAAAGAAGAAAATAAATTCAGGAGGCACTTGATAAATACTACCAGAAAAAACAATATTGCACACCAGTGAACACTGATTACATTTGTAGCGTAGGCCAGGTACCATGCTCTGTTTTCTTTTATATTGCTTCATGGAATCTTTCCACTATTTTGTGAGCTGTGAAGCATTGGTAACAGCACTTTCACTTGAAGATACAAATGTTATGTCTTAGCCATATAAAATTATTAGGTTTTAAGTGTTAGGTATACATTAAAGGACAGGTAGCTTCATGGTTTTCTGCTTGATTTCATGACTTCATGACTTTCAACTCCCAAACAGTTAAGACATAGCAATGTTAATAACAGCAAAAAGGGATGGAAATTAATATAGGGTTGAAAAGCTGTGAAGGATGGCCTGAACTTTTGGTTTCAAATATTTTGAGGTTAAGCAGTTTATCCAAAAAAAATTGCAAGACCCTGAAGAACTGGTGTTTAAGGGACTTACGGGCATTCCATTGAACATATTAAATTCCTTCCAATAAAATGGTGTGTCTAAATTACCTCTAAGTCCCACACTATGCTTAAATTCTCTCTTTTCCACAAGGAAAGTTTCTCAACTCCTCATTTGGAAAGAAGTTTTTCTTCCTTAGATCTTAAAATAATTACATTTGTCTATATAATATATATGTTCATGTATATGTATTTCCTTAGATTAAATATTCAATAGGTTATGTTTTATTCACATAATTTTCTAAAATTTTATAATAATGTCTTAATCACATAAAATTATTAGGTTTTAACTGTTAGCTATATATTAATAAATTAATGTAGTAGAAATAAAACTCCAAATATTTTCAAACCTTTGAGTAGGAAGTGACTTTAAGGTTTCTATTTTAAGTATTTAAGTTCATCAAAAATTGTATGCCTTTTGAAATGCATGAAAAAAATCACACTTTTAAATAATTCAATTTTAAACAATTTTAAATTAATTTAAAATAATTTTCATTTGCTAACTCAATGCTGAAATTAATTATGTATTACAAAGTTTTCCTGACTCCCTTTTCTGGCCTTTGTTGGAATTCAGACATGAATAGTATATACTCCTACACACACACACACACACAAATAAATAAATAAATAAATAAATAGATAAATAAATAAATAAATCTTTGAAAATATTCCAGAAAGAAAAGCTAAGTTTCCAATTCCTAAGAAAAATAAATATACTTCTTCCAAAGAGAAAAGCAATTTATTTGGTTCTTATTATTACTGATAAAATCATATTTAACTGCTGAAGCATCACTGTCATATTCTTCTAAACCTGTTCTGCACAGGACATTTGAGTTCACTAAAACATCTAGAAATAACAGATGAATATTAAATGCTGACTCCACCTGAGTATATCTGAAGAAATGTGTTTTATTTCTTGACTAACATCCTCTGAGTCACTTACCTCTTACAAATGAGAACTGTACTTATCTATTAAAAATTAAAACATATTTTCTTGGTGAGTAGAAGTGTGAATTTTCCAGGACAGCATACCAAATCTAATGTTTAATAGTAATGCTGCTTTCTAATTGACAAATCATCCAAGGAGTTAAAGAGCATAGACTCGGTGGCTTAAATAATAGAACATTTTCCTCACAGCTCTGGTGGCTTGAAAAGGCAAAAGCTTAAGGTCAGCTGGTCTAGTGTCTGGTGAGAGAACTGTTACCAGTTACAGTAGGCTACCTTCTTATTCTAGTACTTGTATGGTAAGAGGGAGGATAGGAGAGAGAACAGAGAGGAGGGAAAGGAGGGTGAGAGAATCTTGCTTTTTTTATAGGGATGCTGTTCTTATTGGATTACTGCATACTTGTATGACTTCAGTTAGTCTTTATCACCTTGTCTACGAGTCCTGTCTCCAGTGTCTCATTAGGAATATAGGAACAATACAAACATTTTATCCAGGATGCAATCACATCCATTTATAGAAATATATGTTCTTTGTCTTGACTTGCCTCCATTTTGTCCATTTGATCTTATTCTCAGTCAGATGATGTTACACTTGGAGTTCTCCAACTTTAAGATTTTTGAGACGATGCTGCTACCTGGAGTTCACTCCTAGGAATTTTGGTTTAGCTGATTTGCAATGGTGCCCATGTAGCAGCAACTGTTGACCATGATAACAATGCTGTTGAACGGATCATTTGGAGGAGAACAAACTATACACTTTATTAAGTCATCAAATAAAATTAAATCTAATCTGAGCTACCTACTATATATGTTTTTTGACTAAGTATAATGAACTTGCCTCTTAGAACAGCCCTTCCTATGTCCCATAAATTTGGATATGTTGTGTATTCATTTTCATTCAATGCTAGAAAGTATTTGATTTCTTTCTAATTTCTGTCTTAACTCATTTTTCAATCAGTAGAGACTTGTTCAGTTTCCATGAGTTGGTAAGCTTTCTGTTGCTTCTGCTGTTTTTGATATCCAGCTTTAATCTGCAGTGGTCAGATAAGATATGCGGTGCTATTTCATTTTTATTTTATATGTTGAAACTCTTTTTGTGTCCAAGTATGTGAAAAATTTAGGAGAAAGTTCTATGAGATACAGAGAAGAAAATATATTCTTTTAATGTTTTGGTGAAATGTTGACTAAATATGTTAGATCTGTTTGATTTATAGCATCAGTTGGCTCAACAGCATTTCTCTGATCAGTTTTTGTTTGGATGACCTACTATTTGAGAGTAGGTTACTGAAGTCTTCTACTCTCTGTGTGTGAAGGTCACTTTGTGATTTAAGTTATAGTAGTGTTTCTTTTATGAACGTGGGTGCCCTTGTATTTGGTACATAGATGTTAAGAATTGCAATGTCCTCTTGTTGGATCTTTCCCTTGATGAGTATGTAGTATCTTTTCCCATCTTTTCTGAATAGTTTTGACTTGAAGTCTATTTTTTTTCAGATATTAACTAGGCTATACCAGCTTGCTTCTTAGGTCCATTTGCTTGGATTACCTTTTCCATCATTTTATACTAAAGTGATGTCTAAGCTTGATGTTGAGGTGTGTTTCTTAAATGCAGCAGGAGGATGGACCTATTTTCCTATCCATTGTGTTAGTCTGTGTCTTTTTATTGGAGAATTGAGACCACTGATGTTGAGAAGTATCAATGAGCAGTGATTGTTGATTGCTCTTCCTTTGCTGTTGTGGTGTGCGTGTGTGTGTGTGTGTGTGTGTGTGTGTGTGTGTGTGTTTCTCCTTTTTAAATTTGCTGATTGGGATTATTATTTATTCCTTGTGTTTTATTCAGTGGGCCAGACAGGGTGGAAAGACTGCAGTAGGTGGTCTGCTACAAACCTGGAGAAGAGACTCGGGGATTAGATTTGGACGAGAGGAGGAAGAAGTGAAAGATCTGCAGTTAAAGTACCTGCTTCCATGGCCAAAGGTGCCTTCAGGTTCCCATAGTGGAGAACTGGAGTTCTGGCTGGGATAATGGGATGAGAGGAGATAAGGAAGTTTGGAAGGGAAGATTTATGTGATCTACTGGAGGTGGGACCATTTGCCATAATTTTTAAATAGTCTGGATAAAACTCCTTGGGTTTAGGGATTTAGTTGTTGTTGTTTTGGATTAGTTTCATTCTTTTACTATTTGTTTGTTTTTTGTTTTTGTTTATGTTTTTTGAGACAAAGTCTCACTACCTATCTTTTTTTTTTTTTTTTTTTTTTTTTTTTTTTTTTTTTTTTTTTTTTTTTTTTTGGTTTTTCTGAGACAGGGTTTCTCTGTATAGCCCTGGCTGTCCTGGAACTCACTCTGTAGTCCAGGCTGGCCTCAAACTCAGAAATCCGCCTGCCTCTGCCTCCCAAGTGCTGGGATTACAGGCGTGCGCCACCAGGCCCGGCTCATAAACACTGTTTCTGCCCGGTTTCGAACCAGGGACCTCTCGCGTGTGAGGCGAGCGTGATAACCACTACACTACGGAAACACACACTCTCACTACCTATCTTTGACTTGACTAGAGTATAACTTGCTATACAGAACCAACTGACCTCTGCCTATAGTTATCTGCCTACCTCTGCCACTCGGTGCTGGGATTCCAGGCATGAGCCACCACAGTATTTTCTCCAAATTTAGCTTTACTCTTTACTTTCTCAACGTTTTTGGGAAAATGACACAGACACAGCCAGGATTTAGAACCATTACTGGCTGCCATATGTGAAAGTCTTCTTCCTCACCTTTTCTCTGGGCTCCTCTAGATAAGTTACCATTTTGTCATAAATGTTTGTCTATTTGATAAGTTCATCATTGTGTTGAAATTGGAACATTGTTTGGCTAGTTTGCCTTAAAGCTGGTATCAACTGAAGAGGTTTTTTGACTGTTTTGTTTTCTTTATGGTGATGGTGATGTACTGTGTGTAGGTGTGTGTGTGTGTGTGTGTGTGTGTGTGTGTGTGTGTGTGTGTGTGTGTGTGTGTGTCCAGGCATCTGCATGCCTTTGTGTGGTTGTGTCTCCGTTAGTTGGTTGGTTAACTTGAAATGGGATCTTAATATGTAGTCCTGGCTGGCCTGGGATTCACTCTGTAGAAGAAGCTGGTCTCAGACTCACAGAGATTTATCTACTTGTTTCTTTCTCCCAGTTGCTAGAATTAAAGGAATGTTTCATTATGCTCAGAGGCCAGCTAGAGTTTTAACTTGTGCAGAATATGCAATATTCTTGGCATTGTGCTAAATTATATTCTATCTGGATATAAAATGTGATAGTTGATTTTAACAAATTCCTTCTGATACAGCATTCCCCCAAATCTATAGCCAGACTTTCCTCTTAATTGATCTTATGTTGAACCACCAAATAGTAGATGACATAACAAACACACATCCCACTGGAACTGTCTTCTAAGTATATCACTATAGAGAGAGGTAGTTAATTTAAAATATCTCATTCTGTCACAAAATAAGAGTTTATAATTGAAATTCCAGAGGGAATGGAGATTTCAGGTAATTTCTTTTTCTTTCTTTCCTTCTTTCTTTCTTTCTTTCTTTCTGTCTGTCTGTCTGTCTTTCTGTCTTCCTTTCTTTCTTCCTTCCTTTCTTTCTTCCTTCCTTCCTTTCTTTCTGTCTTCCTTTCTTTCTTTCTGTCTTCCTTTCGTTCTTTATTTCTTAACATATTGGCATAATGGTATGCTAAGTTAAATGAGACCATCGGTTTCAAATAAATCTAGTCAAACTAAATCTAACATAAGCAAATATTTTTGTGTCTCTGCTCATATAAAACACACTATACCTTTCTTTGGCACACCCAGGCCACCCTCAGTTCCTCTTCCTCAATTCCTTTGTTATGTCACCAAGCCATCAATGTTTAAGTCACTCCAAATCACTAATCTATGCCAATACTAATTTCATTCTTTCTCCCTAGTTTTGTCCCTGGGGTTCTATTTATCTGATACAGCTTTCATTATTCCCTTCATCTCGAATCTTTCTTCTTGCAAAACTATCAAACTTGTCATCCTCATGGTTAGCAGGTCTTATATTTGTCCTCTGAGCCATTGCCAGAATTACTTTCCACAAACAAAACAAAGCATGACCAATTTACCCCTTCCAGTGGCTTTCAAAGTTTTGTTCATGTTCCAAAAGTCCAAAAAACACCTCAGCAAGGTAACTAAGCCCCACCCCAAAGGCACTCTTTAAGGTTCCAGCACCAGCTGCTCCACCAACTTCTCATTTTCCCCTCTGTGTTTTCCCATAAATTGAGACAGCTTTTCAAGATCTACATCCTCCTTTGTGCCTCCTGGTGAGTTACCCTCTCTCCAGGTGCAGCACAAACATTGCCTCACTGTCGAAGAATTCCACACTTTTTTCTCATCAGATGCCACTGTTAAGAAGACAATGTGTGGAAATATTAAGCAGACTAGTTTCTATTTTAGAGGTCACCGGGAGACAGTGAAAATACAACATTAATTGAGTTGGAAGGTAATGGTTGCAAATGTTTGGAGAGAGACTGACAAGATGTCTCAACAGGTAAAGATGATTACTGCCAAGCCTCACAACCTGATTTCAATCCCCAGAAGCCAAGTGATGGAAGGAGAAATCTGACTCCTGCAAGCTGTCCCCTGAGCTCCAAACAGGCACTGCACTGAGGCACATTCACCGCATACAAATAAATATACTTATTTATATGTTAAAATAAAAACAAATGTTACTTTAATTTTATATGTGTTTGAATATATAACAGTATAATATACAATTTCCTGGTTAGAAATGTTGCACAATCGGTAGAGAGAACAGAATGTTGGGAATGAAATTAGAAATATCTAGAAAGGCAGATGGTCTTTAGCATATATGAGCGATCAAGACTGTTATTATATGTATCCTCCAAGCCTGCACTATTTTACTCATTTATAAAATAAAATTATACCCACCACAGGGACGGTTGGGAGGACATCACATCCCCATAGCAGTGACACTCAACAGACAGCTTTTGTCGTGCTCATTGTTAGTGATGTGTCAAGTTGTCCTTTATGCAAAGGAAGAAACTTACCCAAAGACTAGTCATTCAGGGGAAGAAGTATAGAGAAAAATAAGAAAGAGTGGGTATCATCCCTGTAAAAGGTTCCATAGTAACCTCTCAAAAGAGACTTGTAGACATTCTTAGTAGGTTGTCTTTTCCTCCACAAATTCCCAAATTTAAAAATCTTGCAAAAATATGCCTCCACTTTGTAATTCCTTCCTGACCATTGTCATCTAAGTCAGGTGTCAAGACTGAATGCAATTCAGGAGGCTTTAACCAAATGCCCCCTGGAGTTTTGTATGCTAACTACTCCAACAAGATGCTACCTGGATTTCTGTGTGGCACTTTGGGTGCTATCGTATATTACATGTTCTTAATTTTTCATATTTTCACCTAAACTTCTGGAAAAAAACTATTTAAGACCATTTAAACTGTTCTGATTGATGTTCAGTAGATGCATTGCTTTCTAACCTCTACCCAGCTCTTCCTCCCTCACTGAGAGTGTGAACATGAAAACAGCCTAGTGGGCTATGAAAAGCTGCTTCACCTTCTAGTTAAACAATGCTTCCCTTTAAGAAGAATCAGAGCACCAAAGTTACCTTAGGGGACCTGACTCAACTTGTTCCTCCATTGTAGATAGAGTAAGATTAAAGTGGTTTGGGGGTTGGTTTTTTTTCTTTTACCTACTCCCCCTTCCTACCCTCCTTAATCCTCTATCCGGCTGATCCACAACAGCTGTCAAATAACTAGGCATTTCGGTAAAGTCAGACTGAACCTATAAATCAGTGGATGTAATATAATAACCAGCTCTCTGAGGCAAAGCCTGCTCATGCTGACTTGGTTTGCTATATTTATGCTGACTTCGGCTCCAGCATTTGTATGAAGGGATTTAAAGCAATTGTTAAATACTCTGGGATTCCATTGTCAACATAGAAATAAAGACAAATCAGTAAGCTTCCAGTACATTCATTGAGTTGGGGATTGGGCTTTCTAAGAACATAGGTATCTTCCAAGCCTGGAAAAAAATCTCCCTGCTTCCCTAGAGAATAATTATTAGGACTATCTTGGCTGTGAATGACAGGAACCATTATCAGCTGGTTTCAGAATCAGGAGATACAAGATATTGCAGGGAACCCATTGGCAGGGATTCTATGGTACTTATGGCACTGGAGCCTAGAAAGACATCGAGAATCTCTGCAATTCATCTTTTTCTCAGTCTACCCATTTCTTCTTCCTACTCTCTATTATTTTTTCCCTTCATGTAGCAGACATTTCTAGTTTAGTGCATCGATTTTCCTTTTATCTAAGGACATCTAGGTATCACATCTTTTATTAATATAAACATGTAGCCAGGATGATGAAAACTGAGACCTTGAGGGAAGTTGGCTGGAAACCAAAACTCAGTTCCAAACAGTGCAATCTCTACCAGGAAGCTCCTCCTCCTCCTTCAACATGTACTTGATGGAACGAGAAGTCAAATGCTATCCTAATTCATATCCCCTTAAAGTTCTTAAAAATTAATGTTTCTCTTTAGAGGGATAGTGGTTAGTTATCACTATAAAGCATCTATCTTATTATATTAATTGATCTCTTTTCTTAATTTTATAAAATCAAATGAACTCATAACCCTATCCTTGAAAGGAACAATTTTGATGAGGAAGATGGGTCATAATGATCAAAATGTCCATTAAAGTGTTTACCATGTGAACATGCAGTTGTTAGAACACATTAAGCACAACTACTGCTAATTCAGTGAGCATCTTCACCCACAAACTGTCTCCTTCAACATCAGACCCTTCTCTTGGCACAAATGGTTTAGATGAATTTATCTCCAAAGTCTTTGCAAGTGTAGTATGTTCTCCTTAATGTGTCCTACTCCACCTACAAAACAGCTATTACACAATGAAAAGGGATTTTCCGGAATCATTTTTGCAAGTTAATATCCTAATGTCAAAAATGTCAACAACAGCTATTTTGGGATTCTGAGATACCCTGCTTAGTGTCCTAACACCATGGGAACAAAAAAGTATACTGCTTTAAAGTTAGTCCTATGTTTTGTTTTGTTTTGTGTGAAGGCCTTTGTTAAAGGCCATACCAATGGCTTTCTCTACCAATCTTTTTTAAATGTTCCACAAGTTCTCGGATTACTTTAATCCAAGATTATACTGTGTATGATCATACATTAGATATTTAAGACTATAGATATCAAAGTCTGATCATATAAATTCAGGCCTTTATTTTAATAGCTTTTAACTGAAAGCTAATATTTAGAATAAATATAATTAGAATAAAGGGTTTCAAACACTACACATGACTCAAGCTCCAAAATTCATAAATAAATAAATAAATGTGATATTTTTAAAGTATTATGTCTTTAAGCCCTTAATATCTACACATCAAATTTTATTAAAACTATTGTTACTCAGATCCCACTATAAGACCTGGAACATAATATTTACCTAATAAATCTTTTTAGATGAGAAAATGAATGACAATACAGTCCTACAAGGGATGCTGATGTGCCTTAGTACATTTTCTCATTTAAAATTCTTTCAATAGATTACTATGTATTAAGATTATCTGTTTTAAATCCTCTTTGTATAGCCCTTAAGGATACCTATTGTTTTACCCAACAATTATGAGGATATGGCTGTGAATAGAATTACTTTGGAGTTGGTAAGCTCTTTAAACATTTATTGTAGATGTCTTGTTTCAACTCAAACTTGCTAAGTTAGAATCTTTCATCTAGGTATCAGGATACTTTTAATAACCCACAAGGTATCAGCCAGGGTTTGAGCCTCTACTGTGACCTCTCTGTTCAATGTGACCTAGTGTTTTCAATGATGTCTTTAATACATTTGCTTCATTTTGTATGAAGGATCTCTAGTTATGTGCAGTATTAGTTGGGATTCTCCAGAGAAACAGAACCAACAAGATTTGTTATTTTAAGGAGTAGGATCACACAACTAAGGAGGACTGAGAAATTCAAAAATCTACAGGACAGGCTAGACACCTGGGAAGAGTTATCTACTGACAAAATCTTTTTGTCTTCTAGGGAGATCGATCTTTCCTATTAAGGCTTCCAACTGAATGAGTGATGTCTATTCCCAACAGGAAGGGCAAATTTATTCAAAGTCTACCAATGTAAATATTAGACTCACCTTTCAAGAAGATCACCCCCAAAATCCACTATAATATTTGTCCAAAAATTTGGGTAACTGTGACCTAGCGAAACCGACACATAAAATTGACTATCAGAGACACAGGGGGGCCCGCTTTTGTCAGTAGTGATCCACTCATGCCCCGTCAGGCATTCCTTTAGGATACTTTCCTTTCTCATGTTGAGGATGATGTCCGCTCTTCTAGGAGCAGAAAATGCAGAGTTGAGGTGGGAGAGTTAAAAGTCCCACAGGCCAGCTCTCACACAAGCCCTGTGAGGATTCTGCATGGCTGCCTCTATCTGACGTTACATTCAGTTCCCTGTAAATGTCTCTTAGGAAACCCAAGAGACTGTCAAATGAATGTACCATTCACCCATTCTTATGGGAATTACATCTGGGAAATCTAGATTAATCCCAAGTCAAAACTGCCAAAGTAACCAACAGATTCTTTCCTGATTGTAGACACAATAACCATGTCAACACACAACTGCCCTCTTTAAAAGACCCTGTGTCCAAAATTTGAAATTTGTCAGAGTTCTTAGGGAAAAGTTTGCAGTATATTTTCATGGATACATGAATTGCTATGTTAATTTTTTTTAAATACTTGTATGAGGCTGATTGTGGGGGTTCCTGCTTGTAATCCCACCACTCAGGAGGGTAGACTGGGAGTTTAAGACCTTTCTCAGTCATTATCTTGAGTTCAAGGATACAGTTTCAGACTCTGTCTACCCTGGCACACTCATGAATGTGGGCACACAGACCTGTACAACCTTGCCTATGATTCCAAAACCAAAATTATTTGCAGGAAATATTACTGTGCAGCATTAGCTTTTAGTTTGTCTGGATTGCATGCTTTAAAAATTAGAGGTGCACAGTCTCAGAATTATTGGAAATGTACTAAATTCACTGAACTCTAAGCATTATTAAATGCATTTTGTTTAAAACACGCATAGAAACAGTTCAGTGGCCAACATAACTTTCACAATAAAAGTTCCAACTTACATATTTCTTAGAATGAAGTGAAGTTTAAAGCAGAGATTTATGGTTAATCTCAAATGTTACTGAACAGTCTTATATTTAATACACAGATTCTCTCTCCCTCTTCCTCTCTGTGAATGATTTTTAGTTTAGCTTCATCTTGTAAAGTTTTAAATGTATCTTGTGTAATAGCTTCTAGTTTACACATTCATATGCTGAACCATACAGGATCATTATAATTGGGCTAAATTACAAATAGCATACTATTAATAATACCACTTCTTAAAAGGATAATTACTGACTCCTGAATTAATAATACTGTACACTCCCAACTGCTGCTCAGGCTGAAGATTCACATAAATACCTGTTCCAGATTCCATACATCACTCTTTCTATTGATTCAATGACAATGAAACTATGCCTTAAAAATCTAGATACATGTCTTTTCACTAGTAAAATTGTTGAGCTATATCTTTAGATTGAAATGAATTCTATTTGGGTGTATTTTCAAAGCTGGCATTAAACTATTTTGTTGTATGAGGAGCAATTTTGATAGATTAGGAAACTTGATTCCCCAAAGATCACTGGAAACTGTCTGACCATAAATATAAAACTCCCCCATTCCCACACTGTCTGGGTGCCAGAAGCAGCTCAGCCCACAGACCCACAAAACTAAAGCTTTCAAGCAGGGTATCGAGATTGCCTACAAGGTACATGGTGAAATATTTATCTCCTGCCAAGAATGAAGCCATCATCTCTGGTTTTGGAGAGAATGGCTTCCTGCTCTCTGAATTGGTTTCAAAATTGCATCCTTAGCTGCACAAACATCAGTCAAAGGGCCTCAACAATCAAATAGGGGAATCTGCCAAGCAAGCTAAAGAATTAAGCCAGAAAGCAGTGGAGAGCAAAATAAAACTGCACCAGCTAGACCGTGTTTGCAAGAGTTGTGGAAAGCTATAGAAAAGAAAAGATCTTCAGAGTATCTTTGAAAAAGAAAAAACAAGGATAGTTTTTATTTAGAATAAATAACAATATTAACAGAAATAGTGAATATTTACTTTGCACTTTCCAGTAAACTGAAGAATTAAATTGCTTCTCAATTGTTCTGAATGTTTCTCTAGATCTAGATGTGAGTCCCTGCAGGGAGATGCCTTGGAGAGACGCAGCTTTATTTAAGTGATATTACTTAACCAAAGTAATGCACATATTTTCAATAAAGTTAAATGACATTACTTTCCTTCAGTTACAGTCTGGTGTCCCTAAGTGGAGAAAAGACATCAAATTAAATTTCTTGTGAGAAATGACTAAGCCCTTGATAACCTAAATATGGAGCATATGGTAGTTATTTAGAAAGCCAGAAGAGGGAATAGAAATAAAGGGATGTTGGACTTGTTTAGTGCATGTTATGAGAACTCATCAAGATATTACATAGCATTCATCAGTTTTCAGTTACTATGGCAAAGTACCTAAGACAATCAACTTAGAAAAGGAAACCGTTTATTTGGCTAATTCTTTCAGAGGTTTAACTGTTTGGTTGCTTGTTGCTGTTGTTCTTGGCATGTCGTGACACAGGTCATTTTGATGTGCTTTTATAATACACCTGTTTCTTTCAGGGTGGTAGAAATAAAAAATGAAGGACCATGCCAGGGTCAAATATTCTTTCCAAAGTCAATCCATAAATAACCAACTTCTTGCAATTGGACCCCACACAGACATTTCACTGCTTCCTAATGGCACTGTAGACTGGGAACCAGACATTCACTACATGAGTATTTGGAGGACATTCAAGGGCCAGGCTTCCACTGACACCCATTAATATACAATGCATGCATATCCCAAATTTTAAAGAATTTCAGAATCCCAGACGTTGCCCAAGTTGTTATAAAATCACATCCATGTGGCAACCCATTAAGTATGCATGACATGATCTCCAATGGTCACCATTTGTAGGGTGTGCCTCCTTCACTAGGCTTCTTCCACTGTCATTAGTTCCCCAACCTTCCTGGGCCAGCCATGCACAAATGTATTCGCCACACTTAGGAAATCTCCAGCCAGTCCCACAGTGGTTTTATGCTTTTCCATACTGTTATGCCTCTATAACAGTATGAGAAATAAACAGTATGAGAGGAAAAAAAAAAGAGTTGAACACTGCTTTAAAACAAACAAGCAAACAAACAACAAAAAGGGCTCACACTGTTTTTGACATCTTGAGGATAAAAGTTCTTTCTGAAAAGAACCTCCAAGGGGAATCACGGTATCTGCTTCCTTGGGTTCCCTTTTCAGAGGAAACCAGGAGCCTTGTTACTTCTGAGGTGTACTCTAAATTCATACCAAGGCTAAAGTCTTTCAGCACACAAAGAAAAGGGTGATGCTAGAAAAACTGCCAGGCTTTCTTCTGGTACCTTCTTACCTACCTGTCAGCCACTGGCCTCAGGCAAATTGTGCAACCTTCCTGGACCTTCTTGCCTCATCTGGAAATGAGGATAATGATGCTGCCTGACGCCTGGGCCCTGCTCCAGGCTGTCCCTTAAGATCCCTTCCAACTCTGAGATGCATGATTTCGTAATCCCGTCCGAGTTAGCCAACACTCCAACAGTCACCACTTTGCATTATTCATTGCTAACTTTTCTCCTTTCCTCTCTGATCTGCTGTCTACTTGAAACCATACAGGCAGACCTCCCCCTTGTGCTATTTCTAGTAAACTTTAAGAGAGAAATTTGCTTTCCGCATACATTCTGCATACTTGTTTTGACGGTAATTAACCTGTCACTGTCAAAATACCATGTATGTATTAATTATCTAGTTAAGTGGGCACAGTTGAGAAGAATGGGTACATCTAGAGAGCAGTACTTAAGAAATGTAATAGTGGCCACTTAATCTAACTACCACTGACCTCATCTAGAATGCATGGGAATGAAATGGAGTGGTAGAGCCTGGAAGGTTTCTCCTGCTGTGGGAACAGCTCAGCAGATATCATTAGTAACATCATCTGCAAAATTCAGGAGTTGTTATGCCATTCAAACTGGATGGATAACTCCTTGCCTGGGCCTGGGATTCCATGCTTATAATCCCAATACTTACAAAGCAGAAACAGGAGGAGCAGGAGCTCAAGGCCAGCCTCAACCACACAGTAAGTAAAGGCCAGCTCGGGCTGTGAACAATCAAACAAAATAAATACATATAAAATTTGACCTGGTTTCTCCCACATTGGCTATTAATTAGACCTAAAACACTGCACACTGTTCTTATGGCCTTTAACATTTTCCAAAGTAAGACCAGGTATTTCTTTTAGATAAGAATGAGACTAGTTTAAGTAACTTCCCATACTTTGGAGAATTCTTGTTAACCTCTGAAAGCTATATGCAAGCAGTTCCCTGGTTCTAGGCTTGTAAAAGACTTTATCATGTTTGTATCTTGCCATATAGATACTTGGCTGAATGACATGTTCAGATCACAAGCATTAGAAGCACACATCCTCACATGACTCCTGCTCTACCAGATATCAAGCACTAGGCAAATATCTTAAGTATTCTTATCTGCAATGATATTAAAATATCCCAGAAAAATGACAAGGATCAAAGGAAATGATGCATATAAATCATGTGTCTGTGAATTTGTTAATAAAAAACTATTACTATGTGTTTCCTATGTGTATGATATAAGTGCTTAAAATACCAGGGGACCACCAAGTCAACCCCCTACCTTCATTGAGATGGCCTTTCAGTGACCTGTCACAGTCTCTGTCTCACAGAAGTTGCCCATCGGTTGATAATTACTCATTGTCATTATTAAATTCATTTTACCTTATATTTGATTTTCTGTTTCTTTGCTGAGTTGGGGATTGAACCAATAGTTGTATGCATGGTAGCCAAGTGCTGTACCACTGAGCTATGCTCCTAGCCCTTAAAATGTATATTATTTTAACCCAAAAGTAAATTTTAACTCTTAAACACCACTAAAAATATCTGATGGCACAGTAATAGAAATGCTGTCTGTGGTGACATTTGTCATACAGCTTTTTTGAACTCAGTTCTAAGGCCAAGGCTAAAATCTTGAAGTGCAGACAACAGAATGGGTGTTCCATTAGAAAGAATATTTAAGAATGAGGTTTAAATTGTAAGTGCATTGAAACTGTCCAGAAGAGCAGAACAGGGCGATGCTTAAGAAGATGGAACCTCTAGCCATTTGAGTAAGTTTGAAACCAGACTCTACACTTATCAGTACAATAACATTGGAACTTCCTTGACTTTGCCAGCATGTCTCTCTCTGCTTCCTAGTCTGTCAAGGTGTGAGCCAAGAGCCTTACATGCTTGTTCCCACAGCCTCAAACCTTCCTGTTATACCTTCTCTTCCATAATGGAACTTACCCTCTAACTGTGAACTAAACAAAGTCCATCCTTCTTTCTTTTCTTCCTTCCTTTCATCCTCCCTTCCTTCCTTAAGGGGCTCTTGTCATAGATTTTTGTCCCAGCTGCCAAAAAAGTAACTGATATAAATATTTCCTACCTTAAAGACCACTGTATATATTAAATGAATTATTTCAGGCCCAGAACTAATAAACACGGAAACATGTCTCCGTGTTTATTAGTACTGGCTCTTCTTCCATAGGACCTAGGTTCAATTTCCAGCAACCACATGGATGCTTACAACTGTCTACAACTCCAGTTCCAGAAAATCCAATATACATACATACATACATATATGTTGGCAAAACACCAATGCACATAAAACAAAAACAAACAGCTCTGGCTTGGTACTATCCTCTGCCACAGCACACCATATCCAGGTGGCTCAAAGATGTCGCGAATCACGCAGGAGTACAGAGAGGCCTGCTAGCATATATAGGACCACCCCCGCTACTCAGAGGATCACATTCAGAACCCTAAGGTGGGAGCCTTCTGGTTACTGTCTCTGGCTCAGCACCATCCTCTGCCACAGAGTGCCATATCCAGGTGGTGCAGGGAGATATCTAACCACCCAGGAGTGTGGAGAGGCCAGACAGCACAGGTAGGACTACCCGGCTGCTCAGAGGAACCAACTATAAACCCTGAGGACACAAGAGCCTAGGAGCAGCCTGGGACAGGAGTCTTCCAATTTCCACCCCCACCCAGAGCTGATCCTGGGCCACAGAGCTACATACACAAATAGCACCACAAGAGAGCAGGTCTGCCAGGAGTACCTACATAACTGTGTACACAGAGAGAAGGGATCTTCCAGGAGCACAGATACAGAGACTTGCACAACAGATAAGCCACAGCCAGAGGCAGCAACACCATCTAACACCAGAGATAACCATATGGCAAAAGGCAAATGCAAGAACATTACCAACAGAAACCAAGGCTACATAGCACAATCCGAATCAAGTTCTCCCATAACAGCAAGTCCTGGATACCCCAACACACTGGAAAAGCAAGATCTAGATTTAAAATCACATCTCATGCTGATAGAGGATTTCAAGAAGGACATAAATAACTACATTAAAGAAATACAGGAGAACACGAGTCAACAATTAAGAGCCTTAAAGAGGAAACACAAAACTCCCTTAAAGAAATACAGGAGAATATGGGTCAACAGGTAGACACCCTTAAAGAAGAAACATAAAAATTCCTTAAAGAATTGCAGGTAAACACAAACAAACAATTGAAGAACTGAACAAAACCATCCAGGATCTAAAAATGGATGTAGAAACAACAAAGAAATCACAAAGTGAGACAACTCTGGAGATAGAAAACCTTGGAAAGAAATCAGGAGTCATAAATGCAAGCATCAGCAACAAAATACAAGAGATAGAAGAAAGAATCTCAGGTGCTGAAGATACCATAGAAAACATTGACTCAACAGTCAAAGAAAATGCCGAATGCAAAAAGCTGGTAACCAAAACATCCAGGAACTCCAGAACACAATGAGAAGACCAAACCTAAGGATTATAGGTGTAGAAGAGAGTTAAGATTTACAACTTAAAGTACCAGTGAATATCTTCCACAAAACTATAGGAAAAAAACTTCCTTAACCTAAAGAGAGAGATGCCCATGAACATACAAGAAGCCTACAGAATTCCAGACTGGACCAGAGCAGAAATTCCTCCCATCACATAATAATCAAAACACCAAATGCACAAACAAAGAAAAAATATTAAAAGCAATGATGAAAAAAGGCTAAGTAACATATAAAGGCAGACCTATCAGAATCACACCAGACTTCTCACCAGAGACCACAAAAACTATAAGATCCTTGGCAGACCTCATATAGACCCTAAGAGAACACAAATGCCAGCCCACACTGCAATACCCAGCAAAACTCTCAGTCACCATAGATGGAGAAACCAAGATATTCCATGATAAAACTAAATTTACACAATATCTTTCCTCAAATTCAACCCTACAAAGGATAATAGATGGAAAACGCTAACAGGAAGAGGGAAACTACAGCATATCAAAAGCGAGAAAGTGTTCCTCTTTCTCTGCATCCTCGCCAACACCTGCTGTCTCCTGAGTCTTTAATCTTAGCCATTCTGACTGGTGTGAGGTGAAATCTCAGGGTTGTTTTGATTTGCATTTCCCTAATGATTAGTGATGTTGAACATTTCTTTCTTTCTTTCTTTCTTTCTTTCTTTCTTTCTTTCTTTCTTTCTTTCTTTTTTTTTTTTTTTGGTGGTGGCCTATGAAATTTGATATTTTATTTAATTTTTTTGTGTAGTTAAAAATTTTCATGGTGCCCATCATCTCTCTAGCAACATAAACTTCACATGGATGAGGGTGAACTGTAACAGACTGTAGAAATCCACATGTGGGGGAGGGGCGGTTCATTATCTCCTTTCTCCTGAAGTACAGAGGCAGACTTAGACCAGCTTCAGCCAGTTAACAGGGTTATAGGTCAGGGTCAGCAACTGAACTTCATGACTATAAGACAAGAGGCTGAGGCTCCTCTCTCCCCCCCTCCCTTTCTCCTTTCCTCCCTCCCCCCCCTCTCTCTCTTTGCCCTCCTTTCTCTCCACCCCCTCTCATTTCTCAATACTATTCCAACAGACTCCGAAGGCCTTATTTATTGTCTAGCAGTGATTCATTGTCATAGCCATGCCTTTTCTGCCACAAAGGAGGGTGTGACAGTCCTGCGTTTATGTTCTCTGTTATACAAGGTGGATTCCACTAGGAAGGGAAGCAGGAAGGGAACAGTCTGTCAGCCAGAGGCTCCGAGTCCTCAGTGGCCACTGTGCTCACTGGGTAATTCCAGGTGGATCTCTGGTATGCTTTTTATTTTCCTGGGAGGTTTATAGTGCCATAAAACACAGATGTGAGGCTTGAGAGGAAAACGCATTCTGGTCAGTCAGGTACAAGTGAGAGCGGGGGGGGGGGGGGGTGTAGTGCAGGGGTGGAATAAGACAGAAAACAGAGGTCAGAAAGAGAGAAAATGGCTTCGCTTTCTGTCATTTAATTAAAGAGGATTTAATGTGATCCATAGGCCAAATAGTCATCACCCCTCTTTCTAGGGCCAGGAGCCAAGCATTGGTTCTGTAGCTTTAAATGGTTGCTGGAAGAGTAATGTTTCTGACATGTGAAAATTATGTGAATCCCAATAAAGTTTGATTGGACCCAGTTATGCCTCTCTGTACATGGCTGTTTGTGTGACCAGGTGACAAAGAGGAGCAGTTGTAGGAGAGTCTGTAGGCCTGCAAGAAACCAGATGTTGAACATATCTTAAGGTGATTCTCAGCCATTCAAAGTTCTTCAGGTGAAAATTCTTTGTTTAGTTCTGTACCCCATTTTTAATAGGGTTATTTGGTTCTCCTGAGTCTAACTTCTTGAGTTCTTTGTATGTATTGGATATTAGCCCTCTGTCAGATGTAGGGTTGGTGCAGATCTTTTCCCAATTTGTTGGTTGCTGTTTTGTCCTTTTGACAGTATCCTTTGCCTTACAGAAACTTTGTAATTTTATGAGGGCCCATCTGTCAATTCTTGATCTTAGAGCATAAGCTATTGGTGTTCTATTCAGGAACTTTTCCCCTGTACCGATGTCCTCAAGGGTCTTCCCCAGCTTCTTTTCTATCAGCTTCAGTGTGTCTGGTTTTATGTGGAGGTCCTTGATCCACTTGGAGTTGAGCTTAGTACAAGGAGATAAGAATGGATCAATTCGCATTCTTCTGTATGCTGAACTCCAGTTGAACCAGCACCATTAGTTGAAAAGGCTATCTTTTTTCCACTGGATGTTTTCAGTTCCTTTGTTGAAGATCAAGTGACCATATGTGTGTGGGTTCATTTCTGGGTCTTCAATCTTATTCCATCAGTCCACTTGCCTGTCACTGTACCAATACCATGCAGTTTTTAAGATTATTGCTCTGTAGTATTGCTTGAGGTCTGGGATACTGATTCCCCCAGATCTTTTACTGTTGAGAATAGTTTTAGCTATCCTGGGTTTTTTGGTATTCTAGATGAATTTGTGAATTGCTCTTTCTAACTCCATGAAGAACTGAGTTGGGATTTTCATGGGGATTGCATTGAATCTGTAGATTGCTTTTGGCAAGATGGCCATTTTAACTATATTAATCCTGCCAATCCACGAGCATGGTAGATTTTTCCATTTTCTGAGGTCTTCTTTGATTTCCTTCTTCAGAGACCTGAAGTTCTTGTCATATAGATCTTTCATTTGTTCGGTTAGAGTCACACCAAGATACTTTATATTGTTTGTAGCTATTGTGAAGGGTGTCATTTCCCTAATTTCTTTCTCAGCCTGTTTACCTTTGAGTATAGGAAGGCTACTGATTTGCCTGAGTTGATTTTATAACCAGTCACTTTGCTGAAGTTGTTTATCAGCTGTAGGAGTTCTCTGGTGGAGTTTTTTGGGTCACTTAAATAGATTGTCATATCATCTTCAAATAGTGATAATTTGACTTCTTCCTTTCCAATTTGTACCCATTTGACTTCCTCCACTGCTGGTGGGATTACAAGATGGTAAAACCACTCTGAAAATCAGTCTGGCGGTTCATCAGAAAATTGGGCATGACACTTCTGGAAGACCCTGCTATACCACTCCTGGGTATATATCCAAAGGATTCTGCGGCATGCAATAAGGACACATGCTCTGCTGTGTTCATAGAAGCCTTATTTATAATAGCCAGAAGCTGGAAAGAACCCAGATGTCCCTCAATGGAGGAATGGATACAGAAAATGTGGTATATTTACACAATGGAATACTAATCAGCATTTAAAAACAATGAATTCATGTAATTCTTAGGCAAATGGTTGAAACTGGAAAATATCATTCTAAGTGAGGTAACTCTTTCACAAAAGAACACACATGGAATGCAGTCACTGATAAGTGGATATTAGCCCAGAAGTTCAGAATACCCAAGACTCAACTCACATATCAAATCATTCCCAAGAAGAAGGAAGGAGAGGGCCCTGGTCCTGAAAAGGCTTGATGCAGCATTGTAGGAGATTGACAGGACAGAGAAGTTGGAGGGGGTTGTTTGGTGTATGGATGGAAGGAAGAGGATGGATGTATGGGACTTATGGGGAGGGAGGAACCAGGAAAGGGAAAATCATTTGGAATGTAAACAAAGAATATAGAAAATAATAAAAAAAAAGGAAAAAAGCGAGAAAGTAATCTACTTTCAACAAACCCAAAAGAATATAACCACACAAACATATAAATAACATCAAAAATAACAGGAAGCAACAATCACTATTCCTTAATATCTCTTAATATCAATGGAATCAATTCCCCAATAAAAAGACATAGACTATCAGACTGGATATGTAAACAGAACCCAGAATTTTGATGTATACAAGAAACACACCTCAGGGTCAAAAACAAACACTACCTCAGAGTAAAAGACTGGAAAACAATTTTTCAAGCAAATGGTACCAAGAAATAAGCTGGAGTAGCCATTCTAATATCCACTAAAGTAGACTTTAAACCAAAATTCATCAAAAAACACACAGAAAGATATTTCATACTCATCAAAGGAAAAATCTATCAAGAAGAATTCTCAGTTCTGAACATCTATGCTCCAAATGTAAGGGCACCCAAATTCATAAAAGAAACTTTACTAAAGCTCAAAGCACACATAGACCTCACACAATAATAGTGAGAGATTTCAACACCCCACTCTCATCAATGGACAGATTAGGGAAACACAAACTAAACAGAGACACAGAGACACATAACTAACAGAAGTTATGGACCAAATGGATTTAACAGATATCTATATAGAACATTTCATCCTAAATTAAAAGAATATACCTTCTTCTCAGCACCTCATGGTACCTTCTCCAAAACTGGCCATATAATTGGTTACAAAACAGACCTCAACATATATAAGAAGATTGAAATAACCCCATGCCTCCAATCAGATCACTATGGATTAAGGGTGGTCTTCAATAGCAAATAAGTAAATAAATAAATAAATAAATAAATAAATAAATAAATAAATAAATCAGAAATCCCACATACATATGGAAGCTGAACAATGCTCTACTCAATGATACCTTGGTCAAGGACGAAATAAGGAACAAATCAAAACTGTTTACAATTTAATGAAAATGAAGACACAAAATGCCCAAACTTATGGGACACAATGAAAGTAGTGCTAGGAGGAAAACTCATAGCCCTGAGTGCCTCCAAAAAGAAACTGAAGAGAGCATACACTAGCAGCTTAGTGGCACACCTGAGAGCTCTGGAACAGAAAGAAGCTAATACACTCAAGAGGAGTAGAAGGCAGGAAATTATCAAACTCAGGGCTGAAATCAACCAAGTAGAAACAAAAAGAACCATACAAAGAATCAACAAAACCAGGAGCTGGTTCTTTGAGAAAATCAATAAGATAGATAAACTGTTAGTCAGAATAACCAAAGGGCACAGAGACAGTATTCAAATTAGCAAAATTAGAAATGAAAAGGGAGATATAACAACAAAAACTGAGGAAACTCAAAAAATCATCAGATCCTACTACAAAGCCTATACTCAAAACAACTGGAAATCTGGATGAAATGGACAATTTCCTAGACAGATACCAATTACCAAATTTAAATCAGGAACAGCTAGACCATTTAAACAGTCCCATAACCCCTAAAGAAATAGAAGTGGTCATTGAAAGTCTCTCAACCAAAAAAAGCACAGGACCAGATGGTTTTAGTGCAGAATTCTATCAGACCTTCATAGAAGACCTAACACCAATATTCTTCAAACTATTCCACAAAATAGAAACAGAAGGAACACTACCCAGCTTGTTCTATGAAGCCACAATTACAGTGATACAAATAAAAATTTTAAATTTAGTGAATTAATCCACATAATCTCTCACAACACTTCCTAGCACAAAATAAGTAAGTGTTAAATAATTATATTACTTTTGTTATTGTTGTTATTAAAGAGAACACATGATTCTCATCACTACCATGTGGAGAGATATGTGACACTCTTTAGCCATAACAAGTCACCCACCTCCAGAGGATATAGAAGTAACGATTCAGAGCCTTGTGTATGTGTTACATTTGGTTTCTAGCTGTATTCTAAAATTGTGTTCCATAGGATGTTAAGACAATCCACAAAGAAGAGAGTTTTACCATCCACAAATCTTGCAAGTTATTCTTTTTTTAAAGATTTATTTACATATTATATGTAAGTACACTGTAGCTGTCCCCAGTTGCATAAGAAGAGGGAGACAGATCTCATTACAGATAGTTGCGAGACACCATGTGGTTGCTGTTATTTAAACTCAGGACCTTCAAAAAAGCAGTCAGTGCTCTTAACTGCTGAGCCATCTCTTTAGCTCCAGAAGTTATTCCTTGAATATTTAATAGATATATTCACAAACCAGGTCAGCTTCAAAGAGATGGAATTCTCAAAATTATCTTGCTGGTCTCAAAAACCCAGTTCTAATAGAAATTTGCAAAACAGTATTATCATTTTCATTTTTTCTCCTGAAGCAGAGAGGTCTGGTGTGTGGCGGAGCATCACATCTCTTCCACATTCTGCTCAAAGCTCTCAACTTGGTAACCTGAAATCAGTCATGGGGAGAGCATCTAGAACAAAAGTTCTCAGACTGTGGATCACAGCCCCTTTGGCAAGCCTCTGTCTCCAAAACCGTTTACATTATGATTCATAACATAGCAAAATCACAGTTATGGAGTAGCAGCAAAATTAATATTATGGTTGGGGGTCACCAGGACATGAGGAACTGTATGAATGGGTCACAGCTTTAGGAAGGTGGAGAGTCACTGCTCTAGATGGTGGAAACTGATATATTGCAGACAGGATGATGTATTATTTTGTAGGTTCTTTTCTTAGACTATAGTTCTGGAAAATGTTAGGGGGAAAAAACCTGAAAGTGTATCATCAGTGTAGTCATTGTTGAGGCAACAGCACAGCGTGTAAAGGAACCACTCTTTAGAATTCAAAATGCTGTCATGTAAGTTATCAAAGAGGTCACATAAATTATTGACCAAAGAGGTGAGGCTCTGATTTTACATCTTTATTGACTCACTTTTATCTTGCTGATTAGACAAAAATAACATCAGCTTGCAAGCCAGAACTAGCTGTAGGACTTGCAGATTAAGTGAAGCACAGAGACTGTGGATAATGGAAGCATCATTGGTACTGGGAGTTTGGAGCCTTAGTTAACACTAGTTATCTCATCCAGCATGGATTTGACAAATATGTTTTGAAAAGCTATCACTACATGATCAGTGTCTAGAAATGTGTCAATCATCCCCTCCCCGTGGCACACACCTCACATCTAACAGGAGCAGCACAGTTTGCCAGAGGTCCAATGACCTCTCCTAACTTCAGCATTGAAACTCTCTCTAGAAAAATGCTTAACAGTATTTTTTCTAACAGAAACCTTCAACTTTTATTGTTGTATTAATATACACATTCTACATACATTTACATATCTGCAGAAAATTAAATCCATGACACATATTACCTGGTCAGGTGTTTTCAAAAGCATGTTGCCTAGTCTTTTATAGGCTTTTTAACAGAAGAGGAGAGGGTGACCACAAAACTTAACAAAAAACTGCAACACATTAGCCAAATGGTGATTTCCAAGAGCATCGAAGAACACAACACTTTCCTAACATGTGTGTTCAGGCAAATTATCCTATAAAATATAATTTTGGATCAGTGAGCCAGGAAACACGCGTAGGTAACTCACACCATCCACAGTGTACACTGTAAAGATGTTACAGAGTAGCACTAACTTTCTGCGACCCCTTCAGTCACACAAACATGGGAGAGCACAGGAAGGCAGGACATACATGAGAGATGAGATCCCAGGAGTTATTTTACTCACACCAAGGTTTTGTAGTACCATTATATGGACTAACCACATCCTGCAAGTCAGTAAGAGTAAATAGTGCTGTGATCTATAACTTGGTCCCTGGGACATTGTACCACGATCCTTGCACTTTTATTAAAACAGGAGATAAATGTGAGACAACAATACATCCCAGAATGATCAGAAGAAGGTTGTCATTTCCAAGAGTTTATTTTTCTTCCCTGATAACACTTTTATTCTTTCAGATTTATTTATTTTTATTTAGGAAAATAAAATCACTGCAGACAGAAGGTTCAAGAAGTTTAGCATTTTTTTAAAAAAAGACATCTGATAAAAAGCAAAGCATTCCTAAGCTATGAGGATATTTTAAAAGGTCTTGAGATTGCTAACATGCCAGAGGAAAGCATGCGGCTAGAAGCAACTGAGCTGCTAGTGAGCCATGGGATCCAGTGGTGTAAGGATGGGATGTGGAGACGCTGGGCTGAGGCGAGGAACTCCCGTTTCAAGGCTCACTGAGGTGCTGAGTGAAGAAGAGATAAGAAAAGAGAAAACATCAGTAGGAAGTAAGGCTGCGGTAGGCATGCCCAGAACAAGATAATTATGTCAGATGCTAAGGAAATGGGTGGGGCTATGTGGAGCTTATGAAGTAAACAAACAGGACTCTGTTGATGTAAAGAAAGACGTGACCATTCACCCGAGATACCAGTGAAGAAAGCACTAGAGCTGTCGGCTATGTACCAATACATTTGCATAGATGTGGTCATTGTGGTTATTTCTTACATTAGTATTCCGCATGTCACAAATGCAAAATGTGTGTTTCATGTGTCTGAATGTCTTCTGTTCTCTTGTCAATGTTACCACTAAACACCAACAGAAAATATAATAACAGAGATTTCATTAGTTAAACAGAAGACAATCTTTATCGCTGCAACATATCAAAAATTTCTAATCTTTAACTCATGTATATTATATGACTTTCCTGGATTTATGTATATTTTAATACATTAAAGAAAAACTAACAATTTAAAGTTGTCTGGGAGAAACAAACACAAATTGTGACCCAGAGGTAGATTAAAATTTCTGTCATTTTAAAGCATTCTGTGGTTTTGTTTCACGCTTCCAGACTGCTTTGAGCTTCTTTTAAAATCTTTTTCTTAAGTTAGTTTAAAAAAAAAAAAAACCCTCTGTGTCTGAATACCTACAATTATAACAGCTGGTGTTCACGTATCAAGAGACAGGGCTGAAGTAAACATTGATCTTCTCGGTTCCTCTGTGGTTTGTGAAGACAACAAATGTTTCAGAAAAGCCCTGAGGCTCAGATGGCGCCAACCTGACCTGAGGACCTGCTCTCCTGGAACTGAAGTTCTAGTCTTGGGATCAAAACTGCCAGCCTACTAGAGTGCACCCAACAGCTAAGCCTTGCAGGACATAAACCATGGACAAGCTGGAGGTGCCGGCTAAGCTGGAAAAAATCTCAGGAGTTTACTTATTTTTAGTATTGACAAATCAAAATAAACTCCTACCTCTTATATTCAAGAAAGGATATCAAAGCAATATTAATCACTTTTAAATGGCATCTCACACTGGAGAGCTATATTTTTATTTGACCAAATTATTCTTTATCCCTATTTTGTTTTGTACGGAGTACAATTTATTATTTTATTTATATAAAAAGCTAAAGAAAAACTGAAGAAATTTTACTTACTCTTCTCTGTCTTTATGGAAACATTATTGACTGGCTCCTTACACAGAATAACTCTGAACTTAAAAGTTCAGCCACATGATGTCTAGAACCTGTGGCACCATAGGCAATAGCCCCATAAGAGAAAGCATTGCTATTATTCTGCTAAATAGACATTTTTTTAATTTATTAATATATTTATTTACATTTCAAATGATTTCCCCTTTTCTGGACCCCCACTCCCCAAAAGTCCCATCAGTCCCCTTCCCTCCCCCTGTTTTCTCACCCAACCCTTCCCACTTCCCTGTTCTGATTTTGCTCTATACTGCTTCACTGAGTCTGTTCAGAACAAGGGGCCACTCCTCCGTTCTTCCTGTACCTCATTTGATGTGCAGATTATGTTTTGGGTATTCCAGTTTTCTAGGTTAATATCCACTTATTAGTGAGTACATACCATGATTCACCTTTTGAGTCTGGGTTACCTCACTTAGTATGATGTTCTCTAGCTCCATCCATTTGCCTAAGAATTTCATGAATTCATTGTTTCTAATGGCTGAATAGCACTCCATTGTGTAGATATACCACATTTTTTGCATCCACTCTTCTGTTAAGGGATACCTGGGTTCTTTCCAGCCTCTGGCAATTATAAACAGGGCTACTATGAACATAGTAGAGCATGTATCCTTATTACATGGTGGGGAATCCTCTGGGTATATGTCCAGGAGTCTGGATATATGCCCAGGAGTCTGGGTATATAGCAGGATCTTCTGGAAGTGAGGTGCCCAGTTTTCTGAGGAACCGCCAGACTGATTTCCAGAGTGGTTGTACCAATTTGCAACCCCACCAGCAGTGGAGGAGTGTTCCTCTTTCTCCACACCCTCTCCAACACCTGCTGTCTCCTGAATTTTTAATCTTAGCCATTCTGACTGGTGTAAGGTGAAATCTCAGGGTTGTTTTGATTTGCATTTCCCTAATGACTAATGAAGTTGAGCATTTTTTAAGGTGTTTCTCTGCCATCCGAAGTTCTTCAGGTGAGAATTCTTTGTTTAACTCTGCACCCCATTTTTTAATAGGGTTGTTTGATTTTCTGGAGTCTAACTTCTTGAGTTCTTTATATATATTGGATATTAGCCCTCTATCTGATGTAGGATTGGTGAAGATCTTTTCCCAATTTGTTGGTTGCCGATTTGTCCTTTTGATGGTGTCCTTTGCCTTACAGAAACTTTGTAATTTTATGAGGTCCCATTTGTCAATTATTGATCTTAGAGCATATGCTATTGGTGTTCTGTTAAGAAACTTTCTCCCTATACTGATGTCCTCAAGGGTCTTCCCCAGTTTCTTTTCTATTAGCTTCAGAGTGTCTGGCTTTATGTGGAGGTCCTTGATCCATTTGGATTTGAGCTTAGTACAAGGAGACAAGGATGGATCAATTCGCATTCTTCTGCATGCAGATCTCCAGTTGAACCAGCACCATTTGTTGAGAAGGCTATCTTTTTTCCATTGGATGTTTTCAGCCCCTTTGTCGAGGATCAAGTGGCCATAGGTGTGTGGGTTCATTTCTGGATCTTCAATCCTGTTCCATTGATCTGCCTGCCTGTCACTGTACCAATACCATGCAGTTTTTAATACTATTGCTCTGTAGTATTGCTTGAGGTCAGGGATACTGATTCCCCCAGAATTTCTTTTGTTGCTGAGAATAGTTTTAGCTATCCTGGGTTTTTTGTTATTCCAGATGAATTTGAGAATTGCTCTTTCTAACTCTGTGAAGAATTGAGTTGGGATTTTGATGGGTATTGCATTGAATCTGTATATTGCTTTTGGCAAAATGGTCATTTTAACTATATTGATCCTGCCGATCCATGAGCATGGGAGGTTTTCCCATTTTTTTTGAGGTCTTCTTCCATTTCCTTCTTCAGAGTCTTGAAGTTCTTGTCATACAGATCTTTCACATGTTTGGTAAGAGTCACACCAAGGTACTTTATACTGTTTGTGGCTATTGTGAAGGGGGTAATTTCCCTAAATTCTTTCTCAGCCTGCTTATCCTTTGAGTATAGGGAGGCCACTGATTTGCTTGAGTTGATTTTATAACCTGCTACTTTGCTGAAGTTGTTTATCAGCTGTAGTTCTCTAGTGGAGTTTTTTGGGTCACTTAGGTACACTATCATGTCATCTGCAAATAATGATAGTTTGACTTCTTCCTTTACAATTTGTATCCCTTTGACCTCCTTATGTTGTCTAATTGCCCGAGCTAGTACCTCAAGTACAATATTGAAAAGATAAGGAGAAAGGGGGCAACCCTGTCTAGTCCCTGATTTTAGTGGGATTGCTTCAAGTTTCTCTCCATTTAGTTTGATGCTGGCTACCGTTTTGCTGTATATTGCTTTAACGATGTTTAGGTATGGGCCTTGAATTCCTGTTCTTTCCAAGACTTTAGGCATGAAAGGATGCTGAATTTTGTCAAATGCTTTTTCAGCATCCAATGAAATGACCATGTGTTTTTTTTTCTTTGAGTTTCTTTATGTAGTGGATTGCATTGATGGATTTCCGTATATTGAACCAACCCTGCATCCCTGGGATAAAGCCTACTTGATCATGGTGGATGATCATTTTGATGTGTTCTTGGATTCGGTTGGCAAGAATTTTACAGAGTATTTTTGCATCGATGTTCATAAAGGAGATTGGTCTGAAGTTTTCTTTCTTTGATGGATCTTTGTGTGGTTTTGGTATCAGCGTAATTGTGGCTTCGTAGAAGGAATTGGGTAGGGTTCCTTCTGTTTCTATTTTGTGGAATAGTTTGAAGAGTATTGGTGTTAGGTCTTCTTTGAAGGTCTGATAAAATTCTGCACTGAAACCATCTGGTCCTGTGCTTTTTTTGGTTGGAAGACTTTCTATGACCCCTTCTATTTCTTTAGGGGTTATGGGACTGTTTAGATGATCTATTTGTTCCTGATTTAATTTTGGTATTTGGTATCTGTCTAGGAAATTGTCCATTTCCTCCAGATTCTCCAGTTGTGTAGAGTATAGGCTTTTGTAGTAGGATCTGATGATTTTTGGATTTCCTCAGTTTCTGTTGTAATATCTCCCTTTTCATTTCTAATTTTGTTAATTTGGATACTTTCTCTGTGCCCCTTGGTCAGTCTGGCTAAGGGTTTATCTATCTTCTTGATTTTCTCAAAGAACTAGCTCCTGGACTCGTTGATTGTTTGTATGGTTCTCTTTGTTTCCACTTGATTGATTTCATCCCTGAGTTTGATGATTTCCTGTCTTCTACTCCTCCTGGGTGAAATAGCTTCTTTTTGTTCCAGGGCTTTCAGGTGTGTCATTAAGCTGCTGGTATATGCTCTCTCCATTTTCTTTTTAGAGGCACTCAGGGCTATGAGTTTTCCTCTTAGCACTGCTTTCATTGTGTCCCAAAGATTTTGGTATGTTGTGCCTTCATTTTCATTAAATTCTAAAAAGTCTCTGATTTCTTTCTTTATTTCTTCTTTGGCCAAGGTGTCATTGAGTAGAGTATTGTTCAGCCTCCATGTGTATGTGGGCTTTCTGTTGTTTTTATTGCTATTGAAAACCACTCTTACACCATAGTGATCTGATAGGAGGCATGGGAGTAGTTCGATCTTCTTATATTTGTTGAGGTCTGTCTTGTGACCAATTATATGGTCGATTTTGGAGAAGGTACCATGAGGTGCTGAGAAAAAGGTATATTCTTTTGCTTTAGGGTGAAATGTTCTATAGATATCAGTCAAATCCAATTGGTCCAAAGCTTCAATTAGTTTTACTGTGTCCCTGTTTAGTTTCTGTTTTCCTGATTGGTCCATTGAGGAGAGTGGAGTGTTGAAGTCCCCCACAATTATTGTGTTATGTGCAATGTGTGCTTTGAGCTTTAGTAAAGTTTCTTTTCCGAATGAGGGTGTCCTTGCATTTGGCGCATAGATGTTCAGAACTGAAAGTTCTTCTTGGTGGATTTTTCCTTTGACCAGCAAGAAGTGTCCCTCAGTGTCTCTTTTGATGACTTTAGGTTGAAAGTCAATTTTATCTCATATTAGAATGGCTACTCCGGCTCGTTTCCCGAGACCATTGGCTTGTAAAGTTGTCTTCCAGCCTTTTACTCTAAGGTAGGTTTTGTCTTTGACATTTAGGTGTGTTTCCTGTATGCAGCAAAATGTAGGGTCTTGTTTCCTTATCCAATCTGTTAGTCTATGTCTTTTTATTGGGGAATTGAGTCCATTGATGTTAAGAGATATTAAGGAATAGAGATTATTACTTCCTGTCATTTTTGATGTTATTTTTATATTTCAGTGATTATCTTCTTTTGGGTTTGATGAAGGAAGGTTGCTATCTTACTTTTTCCAGGGTGTAGTTTCCCTCCTTGTATTGGTGTTTTCCTCCTATTATTCTTTGTAGAGCTGGGTTTGTAGAAAGATATTGTGTAAATTTGGTTTTGTCATGGAATGTCTTGGTTTCTCCATCTATTGTGATTGAGAGTTTTGCTGGGTATAGTAGTCTTGACTGACATTTGTGTTCTCTTAGAGTCTGCATGAGATCTGCCCAGGATCTTCTAGCTTTCATGGTCTCTGGTGAGAAGTCTGTTGTGATTCTGATAGGTCTTCCTTTATATGTTACTTGGCCTTTTTCTCTTACTGCCTTTAATATTCTTTCTTTGTTTAGTGTATTTGGGGTTTTAATTATTATGTGGCAAGAGGTATTTCTGCTCAGATCCATTCTGTTTGGAGTTCTGTAGACTTCTTGTATATTCATAGGCATCTCTCTCTTTAAGTTGGGAAAGTTTTCTTCCATAATTTTGTTAAAGATATTTCCTGGCATACTACAGAGCAATAGTGTTAAAAACTGCATGGTATTGGTACAGTGACAGGCAGGAGGATCAATGGAACAGGATTGAAGATCCAGAAATGAACCCACACACCTATGGCCACTTGATACTCGACAAAGAGGCTGAAAACATCCAATGGAAAAAAAGATAGCCTTTTCAACAAATGGTGCTGGTTCAACTGGAGGTCAGCATGCAGAAGAATGCGAATTGATCCATCCTTGTCTCCTTGTACTAAGCTCAAATCCAAATGGATCAAGGACCTCCACATAAAGCCAGACACTCTGAAGCTAATAGAAAAGAAACTGGGGAAGACCCTCGAGGACATCGGTACAGGGAGAAAGTTTCTGAACAGAACACCAATAGCGTATGCTCTAAGAGCAAGAATTGACAAATGGGACCTCATAAAATTACAAAGTTTCTGTAAGGCAAAGGACAGCATCAAGAGGACAAATCGGCAACCAACAAATTGGGAATAGATCTTCACCAATCCTACATCAGATAGAGGGCTAATATCCAATATATATAAAGAACTCAAGAAGTTAGACTCCAGAAAACCAAACAACCCTATTAAAAAATGGGGTACAGAGTTAAACAAAGAATTCTCACCTGAAGAACTTCGGATGGCGGAGAAGCATCTTAAAAAATGCTCAACTTCATTAGTCATTAGGGAAATGCAAATCAAAACAACCCTAAGATTTCATCTTATACCAGTCAGAATGGCTAAGATTAAAAATTCAGGAGACAGCAGGTGTTGGAGAGGATGTGGAGAAAGAGGAACACTCCTCCACTGCTGGTGGGGTTGCAAATTGGTACAACCACTCTGGAAATCAGTCTGGCGGTTCCTCAGAAAACTGGGCACCTCACTTCCAGAAGATCCTGCTATACCACTCCTGGGCATATACCCAGAGGATTCCCCACCATGTAATAAGGATACATGTTCTACTATGTTCATAGCAGTCCTATTTATAATTGCCAGATGCTGGAAAGAACCCAGGTATCCCTCAACAGAAGAGTGGATGCAAAAAATGTGGTATATCTGCACAATGGAGTACTATTCAGCCATTAGAAACAATGAATTCATGAAATTCTTAGGCAAATGGATGGAGCTAGAGAATATCATACTAAGTGAGGTAACCCAGACTCAAAAGGTGAATCATGGTATGCACTCACTAATAAGTGGATATTAACCTAGAAAACTGGAATACCCAAAACATAATCCACACATCAAATGAGGTACAAGAAGAAAGGAGGAGTGGCCCCTGGTTCTGGAAAGACTCAGTGAAACAGTATTCGGCAAAACCAGAACGGGGAAGTGGGAAGGGGTGGGTGGGAGGACAGGGGAAGAGAAGGGGGCTTACAGGACTTTCGGGGAGTGGGGGGGCTAGAAAAGGGAAATCATTTGAAATGTAAATAAATTATATCGAATAAAAAAAAGATATTTGCTGGCCCTTTCAGTTGTAAATCTTCACTCTCATCTATAATCCTTAGGTTTGGTCTTCTCATTGTATCCTGGATTTCCTGGATGTTCTGGGATACAAGCTTTTTGCTTTTTGCATTTTCTTTGACTGTTGAGTCAATGGTTTCTATGGTATCTTCCGCATCTGAAATTCTCTCTTCCATCTCTTGTATTCTGTTCTTTATATTTGCATCTATGGCCCCTGATTTCTTCTCAAGGTTTTCTATCTCCAAAGTTCTCTCCCTTTGTGATTTCTTAGTTGTTTCTACTTCTGTTTTTAGATCCAGGATGGTTTTGCTCAGTTCCATCATTTGTTTGTTTGTGTTTTCCTGTAATTCTTTAAGAGATTTTTTTGTTACCTCTTTCATGACTTCTGCCTCTTGACTCAAGTTCTCCTGCATTTCTTTAAGGTTTTTTTGCCTTTCTTCTTTATTGGCTTCTATCTCTTGAGCCTTATTCTCCTGCATTTCTTTAAGTGATTTTTCTGTTTCCATTATACGGGTTTCTAGCTTATTCATGTTCCCCTGTATTTCTTTAAGAGATTCATTTATGTCCTTTTTGTGTTCTTCTAGCAGCATCATGATCAGTGATTTTAAATCCAAATCTTGTTTCTCTGGTGTGTTGGTATAACCAGGACTTGCTGATGTTGGAGAGTTTGGTTCAGATGCTGCCATATTGCCTAGATTTCTGTTAGTAGCGTTCCTGCGTTTGCCCTTTGCCATCTCGTTCTCTGGATTTAGTTGGTCTTGTCCCTGGCTGGTGTTTGGGCCTCCTGAGGGGCTCTGGGGCTATTACTGCAACACTCTATGGCTGGGTTTCCCCTGTAGCAGATTGCTGCTGTGCTGTTCTCCTCTTGGGTGCCCTTGCAGGTCTAGTGTGCTTTGCCCCAGATGGTGTCTGTGGACCAGATGTAGCCTGTTTGCACCCCCAGGGAGTGCCAATGGTGTATGCTGCTGGGACCTCCCCTGAGTGCTAATCACTCTGCTGTGCAGCCGATCCCCCAACCGGGCTGGCACACACAAGGTTAGCCTGGCCGCCCAGGCCCAGGATCCAGGCAAAAGCCTGGGAGGTCAAGGTCCGATCCAAGTCCCCCTCGGGCTATGACTGTCAACTGGGTCAGCCAGGTGACCAGGATGGCGGGTGTGCGTGCTCGTGTTCCCCGAAAGCGCTGGGAGAGTCTGCTGTGCTAACAACCTCCTGGGCGGGTTGACACACAGATGGCCCACCAAGCCTCCCAGTTCTTGGGGTCAGTCCAGGGCCTGTTGGGGCCTAGACCCCCACTTTGTTAGCCTCACACTATGCCTGTTACGGCTCTGCCGGCCAGAGCTCTCTGGCGTCCTGTAGGCAAAATGGCGGCGCGTGCGCAAGCCTGGGCAAAAAAACCTCCTGGCTGGGTTGGCACCCTGATGGCCCCCCAAACAGCCCAGAGCCTGGGTGCAGGTCAACGCCCGTCGGGCTCAGACCCCCCGCGGTGTTGGCCTCTGGTTATGTTTGTGTACCTCAGTCTGTCCGATCTCTCTGAAGTCCAAAACCAAGATGGAGGTGAGCCTCTCCTGACTGGCGGGAGGCTGAGTTCTGAAGTGGCTTCCGTGCAGCGAAAGGCACCGCAAATCCGCAGCTGCTTGCAGCCCGGCTGGTCAGCGAAGGTCAGTGGTCTTGGGCGCAGGGCCTAACTGGACCCTGTGTCGCCTTGGATCCACTGCTGATGGCCCTTCAGCTGGACCAGCCACTGCTGCACTGCTGCCACCGCCGCCGCCGCTGCCGTTCTAATAGACAATTTATTAATGCACCTTCCAATGACTTTTTTCTTCCTTTTTATTGTTTATTTTATTTATTTATATTTTAAATGTTGTCCTCCTTCCCAGTTTCCTTTTTGAAACCCTCCCATCCCATTCCCCCTCCCCTTTGCCTCTATGAGGGTGCTCCCCCAACTCACCCACTCCAGCCTTACTTCACTTGCATCCCCCTATGCTGGGACATCAAGCCACAGGACAGAAGACCTCTCCTCCCATTGATGTCCAACAATGTCATCCTCTTCTACATATGCAGCTGGAGCTATGGGTTCCACCATATGTACTCTTTGGTTGGTGGTTTAGTCCCTCTAAACAATGGAGAGTCCGGTTGGTTGATATTGATGTTCTTCCTATGGGGTTACAAACCCCTTCAGCTCCTTCAGTTCTTCCCCTAGTTCTAACGACTTCTTGTTACATGCATGACTTCTTGTTATACCCATAGATTAGGTCAGCTCTCAAACTCCATCAAAGAACCTTCTTTTTGCACTAGACAGAGATTAACAGGGATTTTTGCAAGTGGTTAGATACAGAGCCTAAGTGATCAGCATGGAGTACTCAGGTCTAAATGAGACATCTTATCTTGCCCTCCTCCTCCTCCTCCTCCTCCTCCCCCTCCTCCTCCTAACAAAGCTCAGGATCATTGAAGAAGAGGCCAGTGGAAAAACTGTGAGGGCTGGAGGTAGGGGTGACTATAAGGAAAGGATTTTCTGGACACAGTATGGAAGTTGTACATATGAGTTTACAGTGTTGAGATATCACATACAAGACCTATGCAAGCTCAAACCGGAGAAAACTCCTACCTGAGTGAGGTAGGAAGCCCTACCCTTAGCTGAAGAGCTACTGGCCATTGCTAACCTCTGGGAAAGGGGAAGTTGGCTTTCTTTAAGGGTATGATCCCTTATAAGTGAGTGAAATCGTTCATGGAGCTACTGGAGCAGAAGGGAAAATTTCCCAGAAGGGCGGTTAGTGATTCCAGGGGATATGATTGGCACACGAAAGACTAGATAAGTAGACAAACCTATATAAATATCATCTAGTAAAATAAAAATTAAAATGTAAGTACTTTGGTAGTACAAACTGGGCTCAAATTTGAAAAAATAAGGGGGGGGGTCACAGAATTGGTTGGGTGTCTTAGTGTAATTGCTGAGAAAAGACACCATGAGCAAGGTAACTCTTACAAAAGAAAGCATTTAATTGGGACTGGTTTACAGTTTCAGAGGTTTAGTCTATTATCATCATGGAAGGATGCATGGCAGCATTCAGACAGATGTGGTGCTGGAAAAGGAGCTGAGAGTTCTACATCTTGATCCAAAGGCAACTAGGAGACTTTCTTAAGCACTTGGAGGAGCTTGAGTACTTGGAGTCCTCAAAGCCCACCATCAAATTCACATACTTCCTTCAACAAGATCACAGTTCCTAATCATGCCACTTCCCATGGACCAAGCATATTCAAACCACTACAATGGGTATCAAATGGGGTTGGATCTGGAGAGGAGGAGAATAAGCATGAGCAAAATTTAACGTATAAAATTCTTGGAAAATAGTAATATATATATATACTGTTTTGATATATGAACTATCAAAAATAATAGTTTTCAAGAAAAATATAACACTTAAACGTATAACTATAATCCTTCTGCATCTATGAACTGCTGGAGTCCATGGCGGGATAGATCCTGAAGGATCCCATGACACAGAGCAACAACAGGACTTGGAGAGAGGTCTCAGTTAGGAGCCAGTATTGATGGTGTAGCAAAAGCCAGAGGCCTCAAACCAGACCAATGACTCATTGCAATGAAAATTTGCAAGTAAAGTTGTTTGGACAAATGGTGTACTATGATACACTGTGGTACGCTGCAATTTCCACTGCAAGATGCTTTGTTTTGGAGGAGGGTTGAAAGGGTGCATATGGAGGAATGGAGAGATGAGTGGGATTGGGTATATGATGTGAAATTTACAAAGAATTAATAAAAAGGTATTTTAAAATTAAAATTCAAGAAGTCATTTAAATACCATAAACGAGAGAATACTGGAGTCATTGACTTAATAATAGTTCAGTAGAAAGTATTCAGACTAGTGCCCAACAAAATAGAAGAAAAAATACAAGAAACAAACAGTGGATTCAGAGAAAAGGTCTTACAATGTGTGTCTGAGGTTCCTTTAGACTAGAACATCGACCCAAACATTTCTAGACAGATGAAAGACGCTGATGAAAGCTCTTTACATAGATGTAAAGAACTCATTGTACTCCAAGCAGGATAACTACAGAGCAAACCAGCCATGCTTATACATGTTACAATAAAACTACTAAAAGCCAGAAACAAAGAGAATATCCCAGGAGCACTTAGAGGAAGAAGACACATTATCTTCAAAAGGATCAACAGCTGTTTTCTCATAGTTTTAAGCAGAAATGTTAGAAACCAGAAGAAAATGGACTGACATCTTAGAATGCTAAAACAGAAACGCTGCCAACTTAGAATTCCTCGTCTGGAGAAAACAGACTTCTAAAACAAGAGTGAAATTACAACGTCCAAAGAAATAATAAAGAATTTTACCATGGTGAGTGAAATGCTTCATGAAGTTACTGAAGCAGAAGGGAAATTGTCCCAGGAAGGCAGTTAGTTATTCCAGAAGATATGATTGGCACAAGAAAGACTAAAGTAGACAAACACACATACCTTTATGTAGGTATGCATTATGTATGTAAAAGTTGCAGTTTCACAACTTCTACCCCAAATGGACTTTAGGGTCATAGTCCAAGTGTTTGGTTTTGATGGATATAAACTCAAGATTCTGGAAGGGCAGCTCAGGCAGAGAATACTTCCTGAGAAGTCTGTAAAGTCTATAGCTCTGTCACTAGATTCCTCTTCTTCAAGGGTTCTTTTTTTTTTTTTTAATCAGACTACAGTGGATGTCACTAAGTCCCTTCAGAAAAGCCAGTATGTTTTTTTTGGTTTTTTTTAATTTTTTTTATTCGATATAATTTATTTACATTTCAAATGATTTTCCCTTTTCTAGCCCCCCCTCCCCGAAAGTCCCGTAAGCCCCCTTCTCTTCCCCTGTCCTCCCACCCACCCCTTCCCACTTCCCCGTTCTGGTTTTGCTGAATACTGTTTCACTGAGTCTTTCCAGAACCAGGGGCCACTCCTCATTTCTTCTTATACCTCATTTGATGTGTGGATTATGTTTTGGGTATTCCAGTTTTCTAGGTTAATAACCACTTATTAGTGAGTGCATACCGTGATTCACCTTTTGAGTCTGGGTTACCTCACTTAGTATGATGTTCTCTAGCTCCATCCATTTGCCTAAGAATTTCATGAATTCATTGTTTCTAATGGCTGAATAGTACTCCATTGTGTAGATATACCACATTTTTTGCATCCACTCTTCTGTTGAGGGATACCTGGGTTCTTTCCAGCATCTATGGTGAGATTTTTTTTATATTATTTTTTTTAATTTTATTCGATATATTTTTTATTTACATTTCAAATGATTTCCCCTTTTCTGGTTCCCCACTCCCCAAAAGTCACATAAGCCCCCTTCCCTCCCTCTGTTCTCCCACCCATCCCTTCCCACTTCCCTGTTCTGGTTTTGCCTTATACTGCTATACTGGGTCTTTCCAGAACTAGGGGCCACTCCTCCGTTCTTCTTGTACCTCATTTGAAGTGTGGATTATGTTTTGCATATTCAAGTTTTCCAAGCTAATATCCACTTATTAGTGAGTGCATACCATGATTGATCTTTTGAGACTGGGATACCTCACTTAGTATGATGATCTCCAGCTCCATCCATTTGCCTAAGAATTTCATGAATTCATTGTTTCTAATGGCTGAATAGTACTCCATTGTGTAGATATACCACATTTTTTGCATCCATTCTTCTGTTGAGGGATACCTTGTTCTTTCCAGCTTCTGGCTATTATAAATAGGGCTGCTATGAACATAGTGGAACATGTATCCTTATTACATGCTGGGGAATCCTCTGGGTATATGCCCAGGAGTGGTATAGTTGGTGGGGTTGCAAATTAGTACAACCACTCTGGAAATCAGTCTGGCAGAAAACTGGGCATGTCACTTCCGAAAGATCCTGCTGTAGGGTGAGATTTTGACTGTTCCATTTTCGACTCTCCAACATTCTTGGAAGCTTGACCCATCCATCCACTCATTCACTTCTACCAGCACACAATTTTTAAGTTGTGGAGAAGCTCTGAATGCATGGCCTTGGGGAAGACAGAGGAGCTGGCTTTAGGGCAGATTTGTGCTTTTCCTTGAATTACTGTCATTTTCAGACATTCTTAGGAAACTAAATTATACTGAGGTTAGGAGACTGGAACTGTTCCTGATGGCCATGAAAGAACTGTGAGTAATGTTATTGTTATATATTTCTCCAAAAAACATGCCAGGGCAGTGCATTTACCACAAGCTAATTCCTCCCATGCACAGATACGCACATTTCTTGGAAACACTTGTTGCACTTTTAAGCATCACAGAATAGATATCCAAATAAGACACTTTGTTTTTAGATGAGGTGTCACTATATAGCCCTGACTGGCCCAGAGTTCACTTTGTAGATCAGTCTGGGCTTATACTCAGAGATTTTCCTGCCTCTGCTAAGTACTGGGATTAAAGGTATGTGCCACCAAGCCCTGCTAACATGTTTTAAAATCTTTTTTAATTTTACTTACTAAGGGATAGAAATATTTCTTGACCATTTCACTTTGGACCTACATGAAGGACAAATGCAATGGCAGAGATAGTATTAGGAAATAAAGCTGTGATCTTGACTCCTGGACAGACCAGACGGGCAGCGCCAGGTACACAGAGCTATCCCTAGTCTAACATCACTTGGGACACAGCACGTCAGGCTTCTGCCTGTGCCCAGAGCCTGGGCAGCTCTGCTGGCCGTCTATGTGTCAGCCCTGTCAGGGGACGTTTGCCCTGCAGACTGATCGGCACTGAGAGGGGGCTCTCCACCATCTTGGCTCCCAGATAGACCAGATAGGAGGCATGGGATTAGCTTGATATTCTTATATTTGTTGAGGTCTGTCTTGTGACCAATTATATGGTCGATTTTGGAGAAGGTACTATGAGGTCCTGAGAAATTAAATAGAAACAAAGAAAACCAAAGAATCAACTAAAACAGAAGCTGGTTCTTTGAGAAAATCAACAAGATAGATAAACCCTTAGCCAAACTAACCAGAGGGCACAGAGACAGTATCCAAATTAACAAAATTAGAAATGAAAAGGGGGATATAACAAAAACAGAAATTGAGGAAATTAAAATAAATATCAGATCCTACTACAAAAGCCTATGTTCAAAACAAGTGGAAAATCTGGAGGAAATAAACAATTTCCTAGACAGATACCAAATACCAAAATTAAATCAGGATCAAATAGATTATCTAAAGAGTACCATAACCCCTAAAGAAATAGAAGGGGACCTAGAAAGTCTTCCAACCAAAAAAAGCACAGAATAGATGGTTTTAGTACACAATTCTATCAGACCTTCAAAGAAGACCTACCACCAATACTCTTCAAACTATTCCACAAAATAGAAATAGAAGGAACACTACCAAACTCCTTCTATGAAGCCACAATTAAACTGATACCAAAACCACACAAAGATCCAACAAAGAAAGAGAACTTCAGGCCAATTTCCATTATGAATATCAATGCAAAAAACACTCAATAAAATTCTTATCAAGCAAATTCAAGAGCACATCAAAATGATCATTCACCATGGCTTCATCCTAGGGATGCAGGGATGGTTCATTATATGGAAATACATCAATACGATCCACTACATAAACAAACTCAAAGAAAAAAAAACCACATGGTCATTTCATTAGATGCTGAAAAAGCATTTTACAAAATACAGCATCCTTTCCTGCTAAAAGTCTTGGAAAGAACAGAAATCCAAGGCCCATACCTAAACATAGTAAAAGCAATATTCAGCAAACCAGTCGCCAACATCAAACTAACTGGAGAGAAACATGAAGCAATCCCACTAAAATCAGGGACTAGACAAGGCTGCCCCTTCTCTCCATATATTTTCAATATAGTACTTGAAGTTCTAGCTAGAGCAATTAGACAACATAAGGAGGTCAAAGGAATACAAATTGGAAAGGAAGAAGTCAAATTATCACTGTTTGCAGATGATATGATAGTATAATTATGTGACACAAAAAACTCCACCAGAGAACTCCTATAACTTATAAACAACTTCAGCAAAGTGGCTGGTTATAAAATCAACTCAAGCAAATCAGTAGCCTTCCTATATGCAAAGGATAAGCAGGCTTAGAAAGAAATTAGGGAAATAACACCCTTCACAATAACCACAAACAATAGAAAGTATCTTGGTGTGACTCTAACAAAATAAGTAAAAGATCTGTATGACAAGAACTTCAGGTCTTTGAAAAGGGAAATCAAAGAAGACCTCAGAAAATGGGAAAATCTTCCATGCTCATGGATTGGCAGGATTAATAGTAAAAATGGCCATCTTGCCAAAAGCAATCTACAGATTCAATGCAATCCCCATCAAAATCCAACTCAGTTCTTCATAGAGTTAGAAAGAGCAATTCTCAAATTCATCTGGAATAACAAAAAACCCAGGATAGCTAAAACTATTCTAAACAGTAAAAGAACTTCTTGGGGAATCAGTGCCCCGGACCTCAAGCAGTACTACAAAGCAATAGTGTTTAAAAAAAACTGCATGGTATTGGTACAGTGACAGGCAGGTGGATCAATGAAATAGTATTGAAGACCCAGAAATGAAACCACACATATATGGTCACTTGATCTGTGACGAAGGAGCTGAAACTATCCAATGGGAAAAAGATAGCCTTTTCAACAAATGTTGCTGGCTCAACTGGAGGTCAGCATGCAGAAGAATGCGAATTGATCCATTCTTATCTCCTTGTACTAAGCTGAACTCCAAGTTGATCAAGGACCTCCACATAAAACCAGACACACAAAAGAAACTGTGGAAGACACTTGAGGACATGGGCACAGGGGAAAAGTTCCTGAACAGAACACCAATAGCTTATGCTCTAAGATCAAGAATTGACAAATGGGACCTCATAGAATTACAAAGTTTTTCTAAGGCAAAGGACACTGTCAAAAGGACAAAATGGCAACCAACAAATTTGGAAAATACCTTCACCAACCCTACATCTGACAGAGGGCTAATATCCAATATATACAAAGAACCCAAGAAGTTAGACTCCAGAGAACCAAATAACCCTATTAAAAAATGAAGTACAGAGCTAAACAAAGAATTTTCACCTGAAGAACTTTGAATGGCTGAGAAGCACCTTAAGAAACATTCAACATCATTAGTTATTAGGGAAATGCAAGTCAAAACAACCCTGAGATTTCACTTCACACCAGTCAGAATGGCTAAGATTAAAAACTCAGGAGATAGCAGGTGTTGGCAAGGATGTAGAGAAAGAGGAACATTCCTCCACTGCTGGTAGGAATGCAAGTTGGTACAACCACTCTAAAAATCAATCTGGCAGGTTCTCAGAAAATTGAGCATGACACTTCCAGAGGACCCTGCTATACCACTCCTGGGCATATGCCCAGAGGATTCCCCAGTATGCAATAAGGACACATACTCCACTATTTTCATAGCAGCCTTATTTATAATAGCCAGAAGCTGGAAAGAACCCAGATGTCCCTCATTGGAGGAATGGATACAGAAAATATGGTATATTTACACAATGGAATACTAATCAGCAATTAAAAACAATGAATTTATGAAATTCTTAGGCAAATGGCTGGAACTGGAAAATATCATCCTAAGTGTGGTATCTCATTCACAAAAGAATACACATAATGCAGTCACTGATAAGTGCATATTAGCCCAGAAGCTCTGAATACCCAAGACACAGTTCACATATCCAATCATTCCCAAGAAGAAGGAAGGAGAGGGCCCTGTTCCTGGAAAGGCTTGATGCAGCATTGTAGGGGATTGCCAGGACAGGGAATCAGGAGGGGGTTGATTGGGGAATGGGCAGAGGGAAGAGGGTTTATGGGACTTACAAGGATGGAGGACCCGGGAAAGGGAAAATCATATGTAATGTAAACAAAGAATATCGAAAATAAAAAAAGAAAGAAAATAAAGCTGCTCTCTTTCTGGTGGCCAAGAAGCAACCAATGAGACAAAAAGTGTCCAGGAACTAGATACATCTTTCAAAGGAAACTCCTGTGACTTATTTCTTCTAACTAGGTTCAGTCTTTTAATGGAACATTCATTATGGAGACCTCCATCAATCACATTACTGTTAGTCTGACTCAGCACCATGGCTGGAAACCAAGCCTTTGTGAGGATACTTTATATCCAAACCATCACAGAGTGTGCCTGATTTTACCTCATCTGTGTCTTGTAGCTGTTCTAAGTGTTCCTTCCCCTCAATTGCATAACAACCATACTTAATGCTTTAGCCCTCTAGAGAGTGACCACTGACGATGTCTCCAGTATTAACACCCATGGCCATATACAACATGTACCCAGCAACTACTTATTTAAGTTCTACACTTAGCCTCCCAGTTTCCTTCACAGTGTTTCTACCGTGCTTGGCTCAACATGATGAGGCATGACATAATGGGTGTCAGAAGTCAGGAAAAATCTCAGGGAAATTTGTGAAGGGAAACAAAACACAAAGCCTCCTGCCAGATTCTTCATTGCATATTTGCTGGAAATTCCAACCTACCATCATGGGCTTTGGTAGTCAAAGCAAACTTTGAATGGTGCTAAGAAACTTTGACATGTGCAAATTGGCAGCCTATGTTGCTTTCTGATTCAGCGCAATTTCTTAAGCTGCCTGGCATGTTGATGAGGGGTTTGTAGGCACAACATCTCATGTCTCTTTTTTAAGAAAAGATCTTCTTTTATGATTGTGACAATTTACAATGGGATCAAGAAAGCTGGTGTTAGCACTTACCACAGCTGGGATAACAAGGCCTTGTAGGAGATGGGGCAAGAATAGAGATGCTGTAGTGCCGGTGCTTGCATGTAACACACATACATCCATTGTGGAAAACCAGTGTCCTGCTTTATTCCCAGCCATTGTGTTGCTGAGGGTGGTTTCTTGTTGACCTCCCTGGAACTGAATTAGGAGCTGGGTGTTTAATGTGACTTCTGTGACATTAGTGACCAGTTGTTTAGTGAAACATTATTTCTCCAAGGAGGAATTTAACTCAAGTCACTCACATTTTAAACTTGCAATCCCTCATTGTTCCCCACTGAAGCTGACCATCAGCTTCCAGGACTGCTGCAGAGAGAGAAGAAGAGTTCTGGGAGATTAGTGCAGTTCCTAGTGTTTCTCAACCTTTGGGTCATGGCTCCACTGTAATCCTCTATTTCCAAAAATATTTAAATGATGATTCATAACAACAGCAAAATTATGAAGTAGCAACAAAACAAATTTTAGGGTTGAGAGTCACTGCAACATGAAGAACTGCATCAAAGGGTCATGGCATTAGGAAGGTTGAGAACCACATCTCTGCAGTGTGTTCTCAGCATTAGCTCTCCTGTTTTGGAATACCTTGATGAGTCTTTCCGTAGTGTGTGTGGCCAAGTTTCTTGGCCAGCCTAGGGGTTGGGGTGGGGGACAGGGTAGAGACAGTGATTCTAATCTCTGGTTTTAGTCCAAATTGAAATTGTATTCACTTGAGGAGTCTCAAGGACAATCATAAGTAACTCTTATCTGGAAAGCATTCAATTTCACATTTGTTGAGTGGAACTATTTAAACCAGCATTGTTTATATATAGACTCGGTAAATACAGCAATGAACATTTAAAAAATATCACTATGTCTTGAAATCAGGAGAAATACATGAATTGTATGAAAAGAACAATAAAGAAGTAGGATGATGGAAATCAGCAAGGCAGGCAGGGGTCAGTTTTAAATAGCATCTCTATAAAAAATGAAGTCAGCATTTTAGCAAGAACCTGAAGAAGGCAAAGTCAAGGGTCCTTTGGAGACCACTGATAGCCAATGTGTAGAGAAGACAAGGTGAGCTCACAGAGAGAAAGGAGGGGTCCGTGGAAGAGGATTTTGTAAGCCATTATTAGCTCTCCTTTATTCCACATAATGATGGAAATCCACTAAAGGATGTTTAGCAGATACAGGACTAGTTTTTAATCATGTGCTTTATGACAGACATGCTGTTGGAATCACTGTACTTGTGTTTTGTTTTTGACTGCAGAGCAGCAACCCAGAAGCATAGCATCAATACAAGAGGTCATTGCAGTGCTCTCAATGCGTGGCTTGGAACTTGAGAATCAGCAAGAAGTGGTTACCTTTCTAGTAGATACTTCAGCTAACACTGCTAGCATTTGCTGGTGGGAAAAACAAAAAGGTCAAATGGGGTCCCAGTGTTTTGGGATGGAGGAGATGGAAGGCTGGAATGTGATGTGTATGAGGAACTACCCAGCAAAGAGCCCAAAGCTGGCACCAGGTGGATTTATGCTTATGCAGCATGCAAAACAAAGCTGTAGTGTTACCATTTTCTTCTATCTCTCATAAATCAGCAGAACTTGGCCTTTGGGTGTGTGTGTGTGTGTGTGTGTCATTAAAAGAACATGGTCTGCACACACTCAAGTTTCATAACAATATCTAACTATCCTTGACTCATTAACTGAGAGCTAACGTCACCCTGTCTGTGATTCAGTTTGCAGGGAAAACACTACTGTGTCAGCTGCACCTTAAAGCAGTCTGGAGGCTTTATCTAATCTAAAACCAACGGCCAGGGAAGAGGAAATGCACACTGGAGTTTGTGAGCAAAAATGAAAGAACGTGGCAGGATGTATTGAAATTGAGGACAAATGTCAAAAGAAGTTTGGTCTGTCATAAAATTTTGGTCACAAGATCCTTTCTTTGGGAGTCTTTTATTTCTCTTTGTTCCTTATTTGGGAATCTCTTATTTCTTCTTATTCCTTCCTTGTTCTTAACATTGTTTTGCTCCCAAAATTTAGGCAAGAAAGTAAAAGTTAGTTCTAAAAATGGAGCAAAAATAATAAAATATATATTATGTTATCCATTATACCCTAATAATTAGATTATACCAACCACCAAAAGTCCCTTAAGGCTTAATTCTAATTTTAAGAAATGACAAGGCTATAATAAAATCTAGAGTAAAGCAACAAGTCGCTGTTTTCTTCTGCTGTTTGCAGGCCCTAAATTAACCTTATGCCTGAGATCTGGCATGGCAATTTTAAAATTGTATGAAAGAAAACCCAGGCTCCCAGAGCAAGTCAGAATCAGAAAGGTATCTGTAGCAAAATGATGAAAATACTATAAGCTGTTCTATCTGTAACAGATAATATTATTCAATGGCAATGGGCAGTAAATCCTATAGGCTGTTTATAAAGCTCAGACTCATGAAAATGTATAAATCAGCAATGTAAAAACTAAGGACTTAATGAGAACAATTATTCTATCAGCAGTCAGTATAAAAACAAACAAACAAACAACAACAACAATAACAACAAGAGCAGTTGATATTGGCACCTTTCTTAGATGATTGTTTTCCATGTTTTTTACCTGCGTTTCAGATGGAGTCTCAGACTGTCCTAAAACACACCATCTTCCTGCTTCAGCCTCTCTGGCATTCCTATTACAGTCACGTGTCCATACTCCCACCCAGCACTGCCAGCCACATTTTTAAGGAAATAGTACTTCAAAATTGGCCAAAGAAAGGAAGAAAGAAAGAAAGAAGAAAGAAAGAAAGAAAGAAAGAAAGAAAGAAAGAAAGAAAGAAAGAAAGAAAGAAAGAAAGAAAGTTAGTTTTATTCTGTAATAAATACAGCCTGCCTTATATGAATAAGCAGATGAATACTCTTCCACTTCTGCTGTGAGCCTTTCCATCTAGTTTTACAGCCCATGCTGCATTATGTGTTTCACAAACGTGATCCTTCTGCAATTCATTTGCTAGCTCTAATTCTGATCAGGAAAGTGTAATGACTGTATTTGTCCCAGTCCAAGGGTTTTTTACAACATCACAAAATGACATCTTAAAGAAAATAAGCCAACGATGCCATAATATCCCATGCAAGAGAAACTACTGAAATCAAAACACCATTCTCCCTTAACCAAAGAAAAGTATAGTGGTCATTGTGTTCTCAGCAGCAAACCTGTTTCTTTCCTTCCACAAGCAGAACCACCTACTTGCCTCATTGACTAAATGGATAAACCCTTCCTTTCAAACTGATCACAATCCCTCCCCATTATCTTTCTAGGAAGGGAACGTTTAGACACAGACATATTCATATAGGAGGGATATAGGAGGGAATGTGAGAAGTTAGACGAAAGGTGGTCATCTAGGAGATCAGGTTAGGTACCTGAAACAGATCTCTCCCTCACATCCTTCAGAAGGAACCAACTCTGCCAGCACTTTGATCCCAGAATCCCAGCCTCCAGAACTACAAAAATAAATAAATAAATAAATACAAAATAGAAAATTGGGTTGCTTAAACTACTCAGTTTGTGATGCTTTGTAATGAAAACCTTAGCAGATTATTACAGTACACAATTTACCTAATGTATCCAGCTCAATGGATATGCAGCAGTTACCAGTGAATCTTTAAAATAGTTCATCATCTTAGAAGCCTTGTATCCTTTAGCTCTCAACATAAAATCACTTTCTCCAGTGTCCTCCTCTACTGTTTTGTCTCCATAGATTGTCCCTTCATGGACATTTCAGATCGACAGAATCATATAATGTATAGTCTGCGGTTGTCTCCTTCACTTAACCTGTGTTCAAGATTCATCACTATTGTGACATGTAAGGGGAAAGTATTCCTTATTATATTGATTATCTTGTCCATTTATCAACTGATAGATATTATTTCCATCTTTAGATGGTTGTGAATTATGTCACCACATGAGTTCATGCAGATAATCCTCTTTTGAAGTGAAAACCATGTTTTATTGATCATAGTAATGAAAATGCCACACAGTTTTTGTGAGATGATTTCTGGCAGGGTTTTATCTCTTGGACTTTCCCAGGGGCCCCTCCATCATCCTCATCTTAAAGAAGTTATGCTCTATTTGACAGGCTGGCTCATGGTCTATTTGTTCAATAACTGCATATCACCAAGATGACTGAAGAATGTATGGAGATACTTGGGGGAGAAGAAATGTGACACTAAAATGATGTCAGATGAAGTAGGAAAAATATGTGGATGAGAGGGTGGGTGACTGGATGTGAAAGGGTGTGTTTGTACTCAGAAAAAATAAAAGAATCCCCTAGGTGTGTGGAAAGGTTAGCCAAAGAACATTAAATTTAAAAGCAATGGTTGAAGGGCTGCCAGACAAAGAGGTATGTGAGTTAGGGACAGCACACCTGGCCCATTAGCTCATCGAGCTGCTGCTCTTCAGTCTTCACATAAAACTTTGTTTATAAGAATTCCATTTAACCATTAGTTGTAATGTGAGCCCATAAAGCATGAAGGTAGAAAAGTCATGGGAACCTCAATTTCTGCCAAATTAAATTGTTGAGAGTCTGAAAGAAAAAATTTATGAGTACTATGGTGGAGCAAGTCACCACATCGTGATTTTGACTGAGACGTTCTCAATTTTTGGCATGGCTCTGAGTTTCTTAAAGGACAGCATTGTCCCAGTAACCTATCCAGGTAGGAGAGGACATTGTGTCTCTGTACCAACTTTGTGAGAAAAATGGGTCAAACTGTTGGTTCAGCAAATTACTATACACTAGGCATCATGACAGATGCTAGAGAGGCTGTTGAGAAATAAGATAGACAGTGTCCCTGACAAAAAGTACTTGCTGATTTGTGGATTACAGAATTGTTCCTGACACCTCAACTGGAAATTCCAGCTCTGATAGAATCTGTTCAGACACCTGTGTGTGCCAGAAAGTGTTAGGCACAGAAAGCAAGAAAGATCATACTATATGGTACTTAGTTCCAAATGCATATACAGTATAAACAATGGCTAATTTTAGAATAGAGCAATTCAATTTAAGAGCACACAAGTCACTAAACTTTCATGTGCAGTTGGTGGTTGTACAAAGGAAAGGGGTGGTATATTTCACAGAGAAGTGGGGCTTGTATGGATCTTGGAGAATTTTGAGGATTTGGATAGAGAATACAATAAAGGAACTGTAATTGGAGAGAGTAGCTTGAGGCATGGAAGCAGGGTTTGGTAGAACAGTGTGAACCTAGGTTCTGAGACTTCCCGCCCTGCTCCCCCCTTCCAAAGAGGAAAGCATCAGACCTGTTCCACTTTAATGGAAAGCTAAAACCAGTATGTCACTTCTCTTTGAACACCTGGAAGGTTTCAAAACACATCAAAGCAGACACAGGTTTCTAAGGCTTACCACACATTGATCTTGGATGTCAATCAAGGTAGAAGAAAGATTACTAGGCAAATAATATTGATTGACAGGATCCAGCCAAATCAGCCACAAAGTAGGTATTTTTTTAAGTTTAAAAAATACTTATTTCTTCTTCTTTTTTGGAGGGGGGGTCACAAGAGTGGGGAGCAGATATGGAAGGACTGAGAAATTAGTATGATTGGTGTGCATGTGAGATTTACAGGGTATCAATAAAAATATCATGTTTGGTCCTGTGGAGGCTCAATGACCCAGCAGATGAGAATGCTGGGGTGGTAAAGTGGGAGAGGGTGGGTGGGGGAGCAACCTCTTAGAAGCAGGGGGAGGGGATAGGAGGTTTGTGGAGGGAAAACTGGGAAGGGGATGGCATTTGAAATGTAAATAAGTAAAATAACCAATAAAAAATAAAAGGAATAGAAATGAAAAGAAAGAAAATAAGAAAGAAAGAAAATAAGAAAGAAAGAAAATAAGAAAGAAAGAAAGAGAGAGAGAGAGAGGGAGGGAGGGTGGGAGGGAAGGAGGAAGAAAGAAGAAAGAAAGAAAGAAAGAAAGAAAGAAAGAAAGAAAGAAAGAAAGAAAGAAAGAAAGAAAGAAAGAAAGAAAGAAAGAAAGAAAGAACGAACGAACATAGGGCCAGCAAGATAGTGGATAAAGGGCCCTTGGTGCTATACCTGATGTTAAGACCAAACCTGATAACTTGAGTTGGATCCCCAGAACGAACATGATAAAAACAATCAACTCCTCCTGTAAGTATTGTTCTAAGAAAGTGCACGCCCATACGCGCACGCACAGACGCACACGCACAGACGCATACATGCAGATCATCAACATGCACATTACAGCACCCACATGCTTGTATATATAGACATACACATGAGCTACATAAATAAATAAATGTTAAATAGCATCAAAGAATATGTCCTTTAGCAAATTATGTTTTCTTCTCCTTGTTGGTACTCTGGACTCAACTCCAACAGTTACCTAGCAACAGCCAGGTAGGCCCAGCCCACTATAAAGGGGGCTGCTTGCCCCTCCTCTTCTCTTACTCTCTGGCTTTCTCTCTCTTGTTTCTCTTGCCCTCCTGGGCTCTCCTCTCTCCCCATTCCCTTTCCCCCTTCTCTCCACATGATCATGGCTGCCTCTACTTCTCTACTCTCTCCTTCTCTCTGCCTTTTCCAGCTTCTACTAATCTCTTAACAACCCCTCCCCATGCTCTAAATAAACTCTATTCTATTCTATTCCATTGTGTGGCTGGTCCCTCAGGGGGAAGGGATGACTCAGCATGGGCCTATTGAAGTACCCCCTCCCCCACACCTCACCACACCCCTATAGAACATATTCTTAGAACCAGTCTCTTTTTATAGTCACAACACCATCCCTTTAAAATATCCCATCTCTTTTAAAATTCAGTCTTTACATCAGTTTCTTAACTGTAGGCTTTACTAAAATACCTTCTTTCCCCCAAGCGGGAAAAATACCAGGGCAGAGTCAATCAAAACCAAAATCTGGGATCCACTCACAAACTTCTGGGCTTCTCCAAGGACTTGGATCACTTCTCAAACTCTGGACTTTGCAGCATACACCTTGTCTTCTGGCGTTCAGCTGTCTGTACTCCACTTTTGCTGCTATTCTTGGTGGTTGTCACATTGTACTGGCATCTCCAAAACACTGCTGTCTTCCACTGCAACTAGACTTCACCAATATCTTCTCACAGGCTCTCTTCATAGTGCCGAGCCTCAGCTATCCTTCTGGACCCCCTTCATGCCTTTCAAACCCACTTCTACCTGGGTGACTCTTACACATTACCAAGTATAGCTGCAGCATGAGGTATAACCTTGACTATCCCTGGAACACACAGCCTGTGTGCTCTCAGAAAACACTTCTCAGAAGGTGTCACCTCAATGATGCTGATCTCTTCTTAATCTTCACAAATTTCTTAGCTCCAGCTAACCAGCATCAATAGTCCCAGCGATGCAAAAGTTTAGCTTTAGGACTTCTTGTATCTTGTTAATCAGAGCTGATTCTTCAGTCCCAGCTAACCAAAACTAGAGAATCTTCACAATCAAAACAGCAACAGACCTGATAAGAGTCTTTAATTTTCCCTCTGAAATTTCACTAGCCAGGCTCCATTGCTTGCACTGTTCTCAACATTATCTTCCAAGCTCCACTGAACATCCCACTAAGTTCTTAACATCCAATGGTTCTTCTAACCCAAAGGTCCAAACTCCTTCCAGAATCCTCCCCAAAACATGGTCAGTTTGTCACAGGAATATCCCACTATGCTGGTATCAATTTGTCTCAGTCAGGGTTTCTATTCCAGCACAAACATCATGACCAAAAGGCAAGTTGGGAAGGAAAGGATTTATTCAGCTTACACTTCCACATTACTGTTCATCACTAAAGGAAGTCAGGACAAGAATCCACAGATCAGGAAGCAGAGGCTATGGAAGGATGTTACTTACAGGCTTGCATCCCCTGGCTTGCTCAGCTTGCTTTCTTATAGAACCCGAGCCCAGGGATGACACCACCCACAAGGGGCCCTTCCCCCTTGAACACTAAATGAGAAAATGCTTTACAGCTGGATCTCATGGAGGTGTTTCCTCAAGGGAGGCTCTTTTCTCTGTGGTAACTCCAGCTTGTGTCAAGTTGACACAAAACCAGCCAGTACAATCCCAGAATGAGAAAATCTCCAGTTGGTCACCACTATCATCCCACAAATATTGTCCTCCTTCATGTTGCTTGCTCTTTCCACAGCCTAGGATGCCACAGTTCTCACTTTCAGGGCTTCCAGACTCATATCTCCTACTCCTTCAAGTCTCAATGTCAAGATGCTCTCCATATTGACCCCAGCTGTCATTTATGTTATCTGGTTAGGTGAGATGAAGTTTCATTTTAGACTCAATCTGTGGCAGTTGACCTTCACCCAATGACTACTGAGAGCAGAAACTTGTTCCATGCCCCTTTACTACTTCCACAGTCATATTTCTGTGTGTCATTCATGTTTGGGGAGGTGGTCATTTTGATACATGCTGAGGTGGAAGGGCAAACCAGGGGAGTCATTTTCTTCTCCAAGCATGTGGATTCCCAATTCCCGTCACAACAGGACGTCTGAACAGATGCGCAGACTTAATGCAAATGCTGTTGTCAACTATGTCATCTCCTAAGGATGTGCAACATCCTGGTTAAAAGAAAACATGTTTAGTTTTGAGATTATGTGGCTCTAGCTGGTCTAAAGTTAGCTGTGTAGTTCTGACTGGCCTTAGTCTCACAGAGCTCTTGCTCGGCCTCCTCAGGGCTGGCAGTAAAAGTGTGGCCACCACACCCTGTGAGCTCCCATCTTCATCTATCTTCTCCAGACAGCTGCTGCTCCCATCCTTTCAGACACACACTCTGCTTTGTATTTTTGAGAACAGAGGCCACAAGACACAGTGATTTGTGGACTAAGGCTACAGAAAGACAACTGGAGCAGTTGTTCAATTTGGAAGGACCATGTGTCAATTTGACCCAAAAGGAAGCCAGGTGGTCTACTGGGACACTCCTGGAATCCTAACACTAGAGTAAGAGAGAAACCAATCTCCAGTCCAGGACAGTTTAGGGCACATGAAGTGACCTTGACTGCACAGATGCTCAAGGGAAATGAATGATTTAAATGCAGAGCTCCAGTCAGTACCTGGATCAAATCCCAGGGTCAAACAGCTTTGCCTCCCAAAATAAAGAGGCTTATCGATCCATGCCAAGTTTGGCTTTGTTTTTTAAACCTCCAAAACTGGACTGAGCTGAAACTGAAAGTGTAGACTAGGATACATGCAATCCTCCTGCATGTGCCTCCACAGGGTTGTAATTTTAGGCTGCTGTCAAGAAGCATGGTATCCATGCAGCATGTGAGGAGCAAATAAGAGAAACGGGCCTAGAAGTAAGGTGATTTGACCTTGGCTGCTGTACAACTGTAGGAGCTTGGGGTGTGCCTTGTCTACAGAGTCAGCTCTGTTTTACATAGTCCCTATCTCAACAACAAGAAAGTTGTTAGAAAGAAAGGATCCTCTTCAACCCAACACTCCTTATTCTCTAGTGTCACATGACATAGATAGGGGTCACCACATCAGGCTCTAAATCTTAGAAAGAAAAAAAGACACAACACCATTTTATAAATGATCTTAAGTTCTTCCCGGGCATGTTCTGTCTGTTGAAGGTAGACTATGGGGAGGTTGGACATATAACATTTCCATTGCCCTGCAAAAGTGGTTTTTATCCTGTTTCCTGTAAGGGAATGAGGTTTGGATTTCTTTTTCCTGGACTTCACTTTCTACATGGGTATGAGATTCAGAGCAGCCAAGGTTGGAACTGGATGAAACCGTGGTTGACATGAATGATTGTGTAGGCTGACCCTCACATGCTGCCAGTGTGGGGAAATGTCTTTGATATCATCAAATAGTGAGTGGTCTTGGGTAACTTCAAGTTTACATCATCATCAGGATGGTGATAGGTGTTTCCTGTGAGGGGTGGAGGACATCGTACAGAGACTGAAAATATATTCTCTCCTAAATGCTCTCAGGATCATCTCCTTGAATAACCAAGTCCCCTCTGTACTCCTATACCTGTCAGCACAGACGGTATGTGACTCCAAAGGGTCCTTGGTCGTTTCAACATAGGTGAGGCATGGTGATACACATACTTGAAATTGCTCCTTTTGGGAAGGAGAGGCAGAAGGATCCTGAAACTCAAGGCCCCTCTCAGCTACAAGGCCCATTGACATATAGCTTGGGAAACTTGATAACCTGTTTTTGAACAAAACTTAACACACAAATTCAATCAGGAAAGCAAACAAAAAAATAGATCTCAGAGGATCCAATAGAGAAACTTAAGAGTCCTGGAGACCAACTACTTCCTAACTTCCTGGAGGTCTGCTGCCCTCTGTAGACACTCATTAGTCTCCCACAGCCAATCTACAAGGTGACACACAACTTAAGAGAACACACATACATCCCTGATCAGGGAAGGGCTCCTACCTTCAGGACTTTCAGACTTGCTCTAGCAAAGGTACTCAACCTGTGGGTCACCCTTTGAGGTGTAGCAGACATTTATATTATGATTTATAACAGTAGAAAAATTACATTTATGAAGAAGCAATAAAACGAATTGTATGACTGGGAGTTAATATAACATGAGGAACTGTATTAAGAGGCCACAACTCTAGGAGGGTTGTGAACCACTGCACCAGGATCTGGAAGGGATCTGTGAGGCCTTTCAGAGATTAGTGGAAGGGGCTGAATGTGGGTGCCATGGGCTACAGTGCAGCTAGAGTGAAGAGAGGAATGGAGATGCAACGCAGTACCGAAATGCCTCTTTATCTGTTTCCTGGCCTTTCACAACGTGAGCTGCTCACATCAATGGGCTGCTCTAATTTCTCAGGTCTGGATGTCAAGATAAACTTCAGCATTGAGTCTCAGTTCTTATTTGCTAGTGAGTTAGGTGAGACAGAATTTCAACATGCAGCTTAGCCACACTCAAAGAACTAACAATTTCATTTCTGCTTCCTGTTTTAAGAGTGAACAACAATCCTGGCTCAGATCATTTTTTACTCAAATAGAGTCTAACTATCATGGTTCTTGAATGGCCTCAAACTTAGCAGATGTCCCTGCCTCTGCTTAGCAGATGCTGGGATTAAAGTTATGTGGGTCCAAGTCTGACTTGGTTGTCAGTCACAATTTCATCTCTCTATTCAGCATGCGGGGATGGTCTTCTCTGAAACCATTTTCTCACATAGAACAAGGGCCTATCTTCCTCCTAAATACAGTCTTGTAATATCCTTGAAAACCAGATTTGTGTAGTGCAGGGGCCTCTGACTTGCTATACAGTGAACGCTGACATTGAACCTCTGATCCTTCAACACCAAACTCTTGAATTCTGGGATGTCAAGCATGTTCCACCATGTGTACTTCATGCAGTGCTAAAGAGAATACTTACGAGAACTCCGGAAGAGAGCAGTTGAACAAACCTAAGTCATATTCATTGGCTGACAACAGTAATTCTAACAGGAGGAAGGTTGATGCAGGAGGATTGCTCACAGTTGAAATTTCAAATCAATTAGCTATAGAGTAACCCCATATCTCAAAAGCAAATCCAAAACTAACTTCATAAATACTAATTATCTTAGTCAGGGTTGCTATTGCTGTGGTGAAACACCATGACCGAAAACAACTTGGAGAGGAAAGGGCTTGTTTGTCTTACCCTTCCCCATGGCTGTCCATCATCAAAGGAAGTCAGGAAGTTCAGAGATTCTGAAAGTGAAGCAGATGCAAAATCCAAGAAGGGATGCTACTTACTAGCTTTTCCCCCATGGTTCCATCAGCCTGCTTCCATATAGAACCCAGGACCACCAGTTTCCACAATGGGCTAAGCCCTCCCCCATGAATGACTAAAAAATGCTCTACAGGAGCTCGAGAGATGTCTCAGAGGTTAAGAGCACTGACTATTCTTCCAGAGATCCTAAGCTGCTGGTCCCAGTAACCACATGGCAGTTCACAACCATCTGCAATGGGATCTGATGCCTGATGCCCTCTTCTAGTATGCCTGAAGAAAGCAATAGTGTACTTGTATACATAAAACAAACAATTCTTAAGAGAGAAAGAGAGAGAGAGAGAGAGAGAGAGAGAGAGAAGAAAGAAAGAAAGAAAGAAAGAAAGAAAGAAAGAAAGAAAGAAAGAAAGAAAGAAAGAAAGAAAGAAAGAGGACAGGGAGGAAGAAAGAGTGAGAGAGAAAGAAATAAAGGACAGACAGAAGGAAGGAAGAGAAAGAAAGAAAGAAAGAAAGAAAGAAAGAAAGAAAGAAAGAAAGAAAAGAAAGAAAGAAAGAAAGAAAGAGAAAGAAAGAAAGAAAGGAAGGAAGGAAGGAAGGAAGGAAGGAAGGAAGGAAGGAAGCAAAAAGGAAAAAAGAAAGAAAGAAAGAAAGAAAGAAAGAAAGAAAGAAAGAAAGAAAGAAAGAAGAAAGGAAGGAAGGAAGGAAGGAAGGAAGGAAAAGGAAGGAACGACAGCAGTCGGAAGGAAGGAAGGAAGAAAGAAAGAAAGAAAGAAAGAAGAAGAAGAAAGAAAGAAAGAAAGAAAGAAAGAAAGAAAGAAAGAAAGAAAGAAAGAAAGAAAGAGGGAGGGAGGGAAGGGAGGGAGGGAGGGAGGGGAGGGAGGGAGGGAGGAAGGAAGGAAGGAAGGAAGGAAGGAAGGAAGGAAGGAAAAAGGAAGAAAGAAAGAAAGAAAGGAAGGAAGGAAGGA